>NW_020837951.1:66824018-66942150 GCF_003676395.1 Aethalodelphis obliquidens | reverse complement strand
AAAAAAAAAAAACACAGTGTGCTCTCTAGTGTCCTTATTGGCAGGTCTAACCTTTATATGGCAGGTCTAACCTTCACAGTCTGGGTTTTCATTCTGGATGATGGGTATGGTTCGGGTAACATCATCTGTCCTATGCCATATCTACAAATTTATAATAAGTTGCAGTTCAGCCCAGTTTACCCATAATTTCATTTTCTTAAACATTTAAGCATCCTCCTTCCTTTTAGAATTGTATACCATGTGTGTGAAAATATTCTATTTTAGATGATTTTAAAAGGCAGTTTTGCAAAAATTTCTCAATGCTCATGTAAAGACAATAGCTATCATAGTCTGTTTTAAAAATGAATAGTAAAAAATTCTTATCTTTTCAGACTGTCAAATGAACATAGTGTGTTCACAGGGTGGACAACATGCTGAACATTTTACTGTAGCTTATTTATTCAGTCATTCAATAGATATTTTCCAAGAACCTATTAGTGAGAGGGAACAAAACAGGCAAAAAGTTCCCGACTTTGTGTAGTGGGAGAAAGAGAAAATAAAGGATGAGTAAGTAAAATAAAAAGTATGCTAGGAATAAGTACTCAAGGGAAGAAATGAAGCAGGAAGACGGATATAAAGCTTTGGTGCTGGGGTGGGGGCAGTATTGACATTCAGATGAGCTGAGCTGATCAGGGCAGGCCGCATCAGGAAGCTAAGTCTTGAGTAAAGACCTGAATAAGTTGAGGATTAAGATGAATTGTGCAGATACCTGGCAGAAGAGCATCTGGAAACCCAATCCAAAAATGGGCGGAAGACCTAAATAGGTATTTCTCCAAAAAGACATACAGATGGCTAACAAACACATGAAAAGATGCTCAACATCACTAATTATTAGAGAAATGCAAATCAAAACTACAGTGAGGTATCACCTCATAGCAGTCAGAATGGCTATCATCAAAAAATCTACAAACAATAAATGCTGGACGGGATGTGGAGAAAAGGGAACCCTCTTGCACTGTTGGTGGGAATGTAAATTGATACAGCTACTATGGAGAACAGTATGGAGATTCCTTAAAAAACTAAAAATAGAACTACCATATGACCCAGCAATCCCACTCCTGGGCATATACCCAGATAAAACCATAATTTAAAAAGACACATGGGGCTTCCCTGGTGGCACAGTGGTTGAGAGTCTGCCTGCCCATGCAGGGTATGCGGGTTCGTGCCCCGGTCCGGGAAGATCCCACATGCCGCGGAGGAGCGGCTGCGCCCGTGAGCCATGGCCGCTGAGCCTGCGCGTCCGGAGCCTGTGCTCCACAATGGGAGAGGCCACAACAGGGAGAGGCCCACGTACCGCAAAAAAAAAAAGACACATGCACCCCAATGTTCATTGCAGCACTATCTGCAATAGCCAGGACATGGAAGCAACCTTTGCAGACATGGATAGACCTAGAGACTGTGATACAGAGTGAAGTAAGTCAGAAAGAGAAAAATAAGTATCATATAATATCACTTATACGTGTAATCTAGAGAAAAATGGTATAGATGACCTTATTTAAAAAGGAGAAATAGAGACACAGACGTAGAGAACAAACGTATGGATACCAAGGGGGAACGGGGGGGGGGGGGGGATGAATTGGGAGATTAAGATATATACATTATTGATACTGTGTATAAAATAGATAACTAATGAGAACCTACTCTATAGCACAGGGAACTCTACTCAGTGCTCTGTGGTGACCTAAATGAGAAGGAAATCCAAAAAAGAGAGGATATAGGTATACATATACCTGATTCACTTTGCTGTACAGCAGAAACTAACACAATATTGTAAAGCAACTGTACTCCAATAAAAAAATAAATTCAAATGTGAAACTCAAAAAAAAAAGAAGAGCATCTGTAGAAAGGCCCCAGGGTAGGACATGCCTGGCGAAGTCAAGAAATAGGAGGAGGCCAGTGTATCTAGAGCCTAGGTCAGTGTTTCTCAAACTGGGTTCCTTGATCCCTAGAATTCTAAAGTGCCTTTTGTTAGCATTTTTACTCAAAGATTATGAGAAGAATACTACAATAGTGGCTACCTCTGATACCAGCTAAACAGGAACTGAGTACTTACAAGCCAGGCAGTATGCTAAGCACTTTGCCTTACTTAACCCTTACAGCAACTTTGTAAAGCAAGTTACTATTATTAAAATATACTGTTATTATAACCATTTAACAGAGAGAGGAAAGGCTTGGCAAAATAAAGTCATTTGTCCAAGGCTACACCATGGGTGATACAGTCAGAATTTAAATCTCGGCGGTTTGAATCTCAATCTAGTGCCTCCAATACAAATCAATAACCTGTACTTCAGAGAGTGTGTGTGTGTATGTGTGTGTGTGTGTGTGTGTGTGTGTGTGTAAAAGAGAGAGATTTCAAAAATTTGCCTACTTCTCTACCATTTGTATGCCAAAACTAACTTTGATATGTCTGTTCACTAATCATCAGGAAATAACATGTAATGAACGTTAAGTCAAATGCCCATCAATGGGTGAATAGATATAAAAAAATGTGGACTATACATACAATGGAATATTATTCAGTCAGGAAATTTTGCAGTATGCGACAACATGGATGAACTTTGAGGGCATTATGTTAAGTGAAATAAGCAAGTCACAGAAGGACAAATACTCCATGACTCCACTTACGTTGAAGTAACTAAAATAGTCAAATTCATAGAATCAAAGAGTGGATTGCTGGTTGCCAAGGCCTATGGGGAAGGGAAATGGGGAATTACTAATCAATGGGCATAACGTTTCAGTTAAATAAGATGAATAAACTGCAGAGATCTGCTCCACAACCTTGTGCCTATGGTCAACGATACTGTGTTATACACTTAAAAATTTAAGAGAGAAGATGTCACGTTAAGTGTTCTTACCACAATAAAACACATTTTTTTAAATGTGAATAAATAATTTTATTTATTTGAAAATTTTAAAAATTACTAACATTAAAAATATCCTCAAACACATTGTCCTTAAATTTTAAGTAGAAATTCACCATGTCACTCAGGCACCATACTTTCTAATGTCCTTCACTTCACTCCTGTTGGCTAAGGAAATGAGGAGTCATTCGGCTCCCTCTGGGGCCTTGGGAGGGAGTTTCTTAGACCACGCTCCTGGCTTCCGAATGCCTCCACCTCTTGTCTGTGGGCATCACTTCCCAGCCCTACAGGCTCTTGTTTGGATGACACACCTCTTCAGCTGCGAGCTCTCCTATACTGCACAAGGGAATTTAGACTTGGTAGGAACGACAGTGTTTTAATGAGGACTGATAGATGATCAGATGTTTTAGAATAGTAACCCTGGAGGCAAGGTGGAAGATGAATTCAAGTCTGGAGAGAATGGAGCTTAGAGATAAATTTAGAGAAATCTCAGGCAAGAAATGATGAGATCCTGAAATACAGATGGGGGGAGGCTTGGGCTGCCATAACAAAATACCACAGACTGGGTGGCTTAAACAACAGACATTTATTTCCTCGCAGTTCTAGAGGCCAGAAGTCCATGATCAAGGTGCCAGCAAATTTAGGTTTTTTTTTTTATTTTGTGGTACATGGGCCTCTCACTGTTGCGGCCTCTCCCGCTGCGGAGCACAGGCTCCGGATGCGCAGGCTCAGTGGCCATGGCTCACGGGCCCAGCCGCTCCGTGGCATGTGGGATCCTCCCGGACTGGGGCACGAACCTGTGTCCCCCGCATCGGCAGGCAGACTCTCAACCACTGCGCCACCAGGGAAGCCCAGCAAATTTGGTTTTTGGTGGGAGCTCTCTTCCTGCCTTTCAGGTGGCCACCATCTCACTGTGTGCTCACATGGTCTTTCTTCCATGTGTGCCTGGGGTGGGGGATGGGAAAGAAGGGAGGGGAGAAAGCACTCTCTCTGATGTCTCTTCCTATAAGGACACTAATCCTATCAGAGCACGGACTTACCCTTATGACCTCATTTAACCTTAATAAATTTCTTAGAGATCCCATCTCCAAACACAACCACACAGGGGTTAGGGCTTCACCATATGAGGGGATGGGGTTTGGGGGCATAACCATTCAGTCCATAACAGTATCTGGGATTTTGGTTTTGGAACTTGAGTTCAGGCTGGAATGTGAGAATGTCAACCTATAAATGAGAACTGAACCAATCACTGTTGATGAGATTACTGAAGAACACTGCAGAAAGAGTAGCGCTGAGGGGTTCTACAACTCCAGGTGATGCCAACATTGAGGAAGCACATGCAGGAAGCAGCAGGAGCCCGGAAATTAAGGAAACAAACAAACAGAAAGGTAAAGGTACGATCAGGCAGGAGGAATACTAAGACATTCAAGGAGAGGATGACTGGAGATTGAATAGTGTTAAAACCCCTTCTCTGGGTAGTATGTGCAGTGAGAAATACACATTAAATCTAGTACCAAATGTGTTATTAGTAACCTGCATCCCTTCAACACAACATGTGCTATCACACGGCTATGGTTTCTTTATCGAGCAATCATTTACTGAGCTCCTCATGTGCCAACCACCATGCCAGGGGCAGTGATGAAAAAGATAAATAACATATGCCTTCCAGGGTCTAAATAGTGAAACACTTACTTTACTGCTGTCAGAAAGCTCTGAGCTACAAGTCCTGGGCACACAGGTACAGTGCTTGTACCCAGTGTCCTTGGTCTAACTATTCTGGCCCAGCCTAATTCATTAATCAAATGTGTAACAGGCTGTTATGTATATTTTCACTTCCTAGTCCCAAATTTTGCTCTTAACCTGCTCAGATATCCTTTCAGTGTGGATCCCAGGTGTACCCAGGTTGAAAGCACTCTCTCTATAGTCACATGAATAATCCATATGGTCTCTTGCTCCCCTACTTGCAGAACTTGACCAGAACCAGTTTATCTTTTGAGCCCACCTACCCCAATGATCCCTCTTGGGTTTCCTTTATCCTGTTTGAAATATTCCTGGTGGACTTGATATTTGTACGTCAGTATCCAGCTCTTGTTGGTGTCATATGAGAATCTCTGGCTTGTACCAAATCATCCCATTCCTCCCCCGGTTCTCAGATTCTCTCCTCACTCGCCCAGAAGCTTCCGTATTTCATCACATAAATCGTCACCTTCAAGAGTAAGAGAAACTCACTGGCAGTCTATCCGTTGAACGGGTCTTGTAGAATATGCTTTCTTTGGCCAACATAGTGTTGTAAATTTAAAACAACTAGTTTCTCACATTTAAAAATTAGGGGCTTCCCTGGTGGCGCAGTGGTTAAGAGTCCGCCTGCCAATGCAGGGGACACGGGTTCGTGCCCCGGTCCGGGAAGATCCCACATGCCGCGGAGCGGCTGGGCCCGTGAGCCATGGCCGCTGAGGCTGCGCATCCGGAGCCTGTGCTCCGCAACGGGAGAGGCCACAACAGTGAGAGGCCCACGTACCGCAAAATGAAATAAAATAAAATAAAAATCAGGATTTTTTTTACATTAAAAAAAAATCTGGATTTCGAAGTTCTCTTGAAAAATCAGACAATCTGACCACAACCCTGCCTGCCAAGCACTGGTCAGTGCCGTGGGTCCTGCAGCCTTTATCAGGATCACAGGTGTTCTGGTGTGCCACAGTCTCCACCGCTCCTAACACGCAACCCCCAGCTCCTTTGTACTCCACAGGTCACTGCTCCCATTTCATTTCCTATTGGCTCTTCAAATATTTGGATTTATGACCCTCCCTCTGGAAGGACACATCTACAAGGAACCTGTAGGGTTCGCTCAACTATACCTATCATGCAACTCTTTAGTTGAAATCTCACTTTTTGTAAATTCTGGCATGTCTAAACTGACCATCTATATTATAATTGTATCTTTCAAGCCAGGTGAGAAATTCACATCTTTTGCTGAGGATGAGTTTTAGAGGTTTTATGTTGGAGACTCACTAACCCCTGCTTCTCTCATGGAGCACTCTCATTTACTGATCATCAGCAAACTTTTATTATCACCTGTTGAAGGCTACTTTTTCCATGCTCTGAGTTCCATTCTTGATGTTATTTAGGCTGCTTCCAAAAAATACATAGTATATGAATGCCAGTGAAAGCAGTTTTCTTTTTGCTTTTGGTAAATGTGTGTTCTGTTTTTACTGCAGTGTAGCCCTCTAGGAGGGCTGAGACAGCTGCTATTCAGACTGTAGCTACCTATTGACAAATGGCAGACTTTGGTCTACAGCACTGTTAATCCAGCACCTTGAACTGGCAAAGGTTAGAAGACTGTTCCACCATAAATCTCCCCAGAACCAAATATTTACTTGAAAAACATATGTGCCGAATTCTAGAATAAATAAAGAGAGGGTGATGTGGCCACAGGTGAAAGGTCTGAAACTCAGAACGCACATGTTGTGTCCTGAGATGTGTCTCTAGCTTCCTGTGGGATTTCAGGAAAATCACTTAACTTCCCTAAATTCAGGTGTAGAGTGGAAATGTTATTATTTACCTGCTGTACATTGTACAGTCATGCTCGATCTTTGCAAAGCCTTGGATGTGGCATCGTGCAAAGGGAATCCCATGACAGTCTAAGGATCTTCAAATATGCCAAGCAAAATGGAGCACAAGAAGGTTCTCTCCAGAAACCAAAGGTCTATTTTCCTGGAGAAATTCAAGATCAGGGATGACCTCTGTCCTGTGGCCATGTAAATGGGCTTCTTCCTACTCCTGTGTTGCTGGACAGGCTGCCACTGTTCTCTCACTTTCTATTCTAGTCAAATATCGGGTCTTTCTATCTTCTCCCCCCAGCCGCCCCCATTTAATAAGAAACACATTCTCTTTCCTTAGGACACACACCCTCCCCCCCAAAAAAAGAAAGAAAGAAAAAAATACATTTAAGTAGAACAGCAGAATCTCTACCTGCATACAACTTGCTAAATATATAGAGCAGAAAACAGCCAGAGCTGAGAGAAAGGGGAAAAAAAGAAGAGTGTTTTAACAGTAAAGTAAAACCACAACTAATGACTTCAGGAGACAGGAGCTAGGTGGACAAGCAAAGCATTACAGTTTTAAATATATGGGATTTGGCTTCACCTCCCCAGTAAGTGGCCTGGCACCAATTCAAATAGGCTGGTCTGGCACGCTAGCGCCTCTAAGAGGGACCACACTGGCGGATGGAAACGACCACAAAAGCCACAGAGAAAGTGCAGGCTTCCAAAGGCAACAAGGAAGCAAGACGACTGGCAGCAAAAGCAATGCCAAGGCCCCGACGTCAGCAGGGAGGGGCCGACCTCGCCAAGTTGGATTTTCTCTCTCATTAGGCTGGGTTGGAGGACAATCAGCCCAATCGGTGGGAGGATGGGCAGTGACTGATCAGGTACCATGGAAGGTCCTGGACCCAGGTAGCCCCAGAGCTGATGACAAAGCAGAGAATGCCACAGAGGAGGAGAAGAGGATCTTCCCCCTTCTGCGTACCATATTGCAAAAAGCTGAGAGAGTCGTGTTTGTGAAATATTTCTGTGTACTAAAAAGAAGGCAATAATCTTTATGGGCTTCTAGTTCTGGAAAATATTTTGCGATACAAACAGTTGTTTTTCATGCCATTGAAGACTGCCAAATGATTTGGTACTTGAAACATTCTTGCTTTGAGCTGCATGAAAGAGTAAAGGAATCTAGTTCAGTGGGTGGAAGACTCAGCAGGGGGCTTTAATTGGCCAGTCACCATTTTTAGCATCTATGCTGATGTCTACACAATACCAGCATTGCTAGCTGGAAAACTGAAATGGAATTAAAGCTTTTCCCTAGGCTAAATCATACATAATAGTGTGACTATCTGCCCAGAACTGGTTGATTCCTTTGATGGCCTAACTTCTCAATTTTAAGATATGGATAAAAACGAATTTCCAAGATTTCTAGGGGGGGAGGGAGAATCAACAAATTATTCCCAACTCTCTTAATGAGTTAAAAATGCCAAGCAGTTACCAAAGATACCCGTTCTCTCAGTGACTAGAAAGCGATCATAATTATGAACTTGTTTTGCTAACTGTTCTGCTTTTCTTTTTTTTTTTTAACCTGAGTAGACCAGCATGGATAAAAAAATGATAATAACACTTGTAACACTTCCTACTCTAAGCACCTCAGATATTTTTTTCACATTATAAAACCATACAGGTTAGGTACTATCAGACCCCCCATTCACAGAGAAAACCAGACTTTGCCACATTTGGGAATCAGAAAGGACATGGTGGCAGAAACCCAGTGATGGAGAAGGAGTAGGGAAAAGAGGTAGGGCTGTGCTCACTCAGCTTTGCAACCTGCATTACAGGAGCACGCTGAGTTTGTGATGCTAGCTGAGCAACTTAAATAGAGATGGGGAGCAGGTAGTTTGGCTACTGGGACTCATTTTCTGCTCGAAGTTTGGGCTGAGACTATGACTTCAGTAAGCATATGGATGGTATTTTAAGCCATGGTGAGGGGATGAAATTGCCCCTGAAGTAAATGTAAAGAGAAGACTGCATAACACTGAACCAGGAGAAATGTGCAGAAACAGAAGCTAGCAAGGAAGACAGAGTGAAAAACAGGCAACTTTACTGGAAGCCAAGGACAGAGAATATTTCAAGAAGGGAATCACCCCTTGTGTTGACCCTTCTTGGCAGTTTTGATGAGACAAGGGCTGAGCCGTGGTCACTGGATTGAGTGAGATGAAGGTCATTGCTGACCTGGGCCATGGTAACTCCAGATCAGGAGAGAAACCAGATTAGAAGAGTTAAAGGCTCCATAAAAATGAAGGAAGTATATAGATGGCAAGTGAAGAAGCCTGGTCGTGAAGGGGGGGAAAAAGATGGGAGACAAGCAAGTGGGTGGAGCCACAGGAAAGATTTCCAGGCTTTGCTGGTCTGTTTATTTGGAGAGCGATCTGAGCAGACTTAAGTGCTGTTGGAAGAATCCAAAAGCCAGGAAGGGACTGATGTTGGGAGAGGATCACTCGGGGTCCAGGTCCTAAAGAAGGTGTGGAGGTCCAGGCTCCACACAAGCGTTTTTGCCTTTGCCAGGTGGGACCTCTGCTTCGGATGGCAAGAGGTGAGGATGGGCAGATGAAGGGAAGAACAGAGGACCCTACCAGAGCTGCAGATGAAAAGCTCTTTTGGCAAATCTCTCCCTGCATTTCCCAGCCCTGTTCCTTCGCTTGGATACCCGGAGCAGAAGCCACATCCCCCGTGGTGTTCTTTGGTTCTTTTGTTGCCTCCAGCTTACTTTCTCTCAATTCTTTCAGATAAATACTCATTTACCTCACTTGGCATAACAGCATACCGTAATTTTTTCTTAGGTATACAATTTGGGAAAGGAACTTCTTCTTGCATTTTAAAATATTGTGGTAAAATATACACATAATATAAAATTTGCAATTTTAGCCATTTTCAAGCGTACAATTCAATGACATTAAGTACACTCATTCACAGTGCTGTGTAACCATCCCCACTATTTATTTTCAGAAATTTTCATCACCCCAAACAGAAACTGTACCCATTAAACAGTAACTTGCCCTCCCCCGCCCCACCAGCCCTGGTAACCAGCATCTACTTTCTGTCTCTCTGAATTTGGCTAATGTAGGTAGCTCATACAAGTGCCATCATACAATATTTGTCCTTTCTTATACGGTTTATTTTATTTAGCATGTTTTCAAAATTTATCCATACTGTAGCATGTATCAGAATTTCATTTCTTTTTATGGCCAAATAATAGTTCATTGTACGGATATACCACATTTTGTATATTTATGTATCTGTTGATGGACACTGGCTTGTTTCCACCTTTTGGTTATTGTAAATGATGCTGCCGTAGCATGGATGTACAGCTATCTGTTTGAATGCCTGCTTCCAGTTCTTTTGGGTATATATCTAGGAGAGGAACAGCTAGATCCTATGCTAATTTTATGTTTAACTTTTTGAGAAACTACTAAATTATTTTCCATAGTAGCTGTACCACTTTATATTCCTACCAGCAATGACTGAAGGTTCCAATTTCTCCATATCCTCACCAAAACTTATTTTCGGTTATTATTTTTTATTATTATTTTGGATAATAGCCACTATAATAAATGTGAAGGTGTATTTCGTTGTGGTTTTGATTTGCATTTCCTTAATGACTAAAGATGTTGAGCATCTTTTCACATGCTTGTTGGCCATTGGTATATCTTCTTTGGATGACGGTCTATTAAAGTCCATTGCTCATTTTTGAATTGAGTGTTTTGGTTTTATTTGTGGAACTCTTTGCCTTTTGTATTATCTTTTCAGATTCCCTTTGGTCCACAGTAAGGTACTCTTGATAAACGAATGAATTAAAAAATGCTCTTTTTCCGAGATGATATGAAAACTTTCAAATATTCAGAAAAATGGAAAGAACTACACTGTGAACATCCCTATACCTAATGAGGTGTAATTCTTCCCACTTAACATTTTATTATATTTGACTTCCCTCATACCTATCTATCATCTATCCAACCTTCTACCTGTCTATCGGTCAAGCTTATTCTGTGGGTACATTTCAAAAATAAGTTATAGATATCAAGAAATAATTTTTTAACGAATAAAAAATGCAGTCTCATAAAATGTATAAGCAAGGTTGAGGCAGGGATACAGCTGTCTCTGGGACTTCTCTGGCAGATAAAGTATAAGAACAGAAGAGGGTTAAAAGTCAGTGGGGGGTTAGCTCCTTTACTTTGAACATGCCTTAATGAGATTTCTTGGGAAAATGAATCAAAGAAAATATTCCCAGGGAATAGGCAGTGCTGACAGGGGGATGTCACCATCATAGCACCCGGGCTGTATATTACTATGGTTGCTGGGAAACACTGCTGGCTCATCTGGTGCATGTGTAAGCAATGAATCCTGGGGCTAGAAATAAAAGTGCCTGAGGCTAGTAGCTTCCAGAATTAGCTCTAAGCCTCCCTCTACTCCCACTGAAATGACTTTCTGGTCTTCCCCACTGGCTTGTTAACTCCTTGAAAGTCAGGGACCATGTTCTATCCATTTCTATATCCATCTCTTTTTTTATTACACCACCCACCACCTAGAATAGTGTTTTAGACAGAGAAGGTCTACACTGAACTTCTGGAAACCCTTCAAGCACCAACATACTCTAACTTTAGGGCCCATCAGACCTTGCACTTGGCTTCTTTTCCTGTATTCACATCCCACCTCTGAGGAACTCTTGGAAATCCTGTCAAGATCTCAAGGGTCCAAGTTGTTCCTCCGTGTTATAACCAATCTATCACCTGCCTAGCATCTTCCATCTTCATCAGGTTCCTCACATTCAGCTAAACCTCTCAGCCTGCGTGATGCCCTTTGGCTTTGTCCCAACTCAACAAAAACCTTGTCCCAGCTCAAGGCCAAGTTTGAGGTACCATGGAAGCTGAGGAAGGCTGGAAGGGACAGCACCTTCAGTACAGAGGTACAGAATGCAGACAATGCTCAGAGAAATATAGGGTCGCCAGGGAAGTTTTAAGAAACATAATCACATGATAAGAGCGTGAGAAATCATACTTTGGGGTTGGAAGAGTATTTTAGGATAGAGAACAAAAAAGACTGGCAAAGAAAATGTTAGTCATCCAGACATGAAAAATCAAACACAGGGCCCTTTAATGAAGTCAAAGCCAGTGGCATCTGACAAACAAGACCGCAAGCGGATTTAGAAACAGATTACAATCTCTCCTCAGTTTTGTTGTCAAAAAGACTCCACAGGTCTTCTGGCAAATAGAGTAAATGGTAAAGCTCATGAAGGGCCTGCTGGAGATCAGGAAAGAGGCAGGGAGGTGGGACCAAGTGGGCAGGGAGACGGTAGCATTTTGACAGGACGATGAATTGCATCCAAATAAATAAGATTTAATAACAGGGTATGAAAAGACAAAGTCCTCATTTTCACCTGTCCCTGGATTTGCACACTAGATATTTCCTTTAGAGAGGAAACCACAGTATTTATGATTGGTTCATATTTCACACCTGTATTCATACATATCCTGTAATGTAAAAGGTCTATTTCTTATTACATAGGAAATGCTAAATGCACTGGGGATTCACAGAAAAGCTCAAAGCTTTTCTAGGAGAAGTTCACATAAGTAGTTGGTCACAGGAGTACAGCCTAAAAAACAAAGCCTTCTTTCTGACTCTGCAGAAATTAAGTACCGACATGTGAAACCTGCTGAGAGTTTCATCTGTTTTTACTCTGAAAGCCTCATTCTTTTTGTCTAAGTATGTGCATGCACACATCATGCTTAAAGATGCTCACGAACGCTGACATGCCCGGCACAGGGTAGAGAATGTAGCAGCGCCCCCTAGTGCTCGCTGAGTCCAGTTGCAGTCCAGGAAGGTATAAAGTATGGGACCCTTCGATTCTTATCCCTAGACAGACAGAACACCCAAACCCAAAAGCTTGGATTTGTTAACATTATAATTCCTAACCCAACTTCAAGCAATATGAAGTTATGTTCAAAGGAAAAATTAATACAAATCAGAAATAGGAACTTTCAGTCAAACATTTTAATTAGCAATTTTTACAATTGCAATGCAGATGAACGCAATGTTACTTGCACATCCAGTAAGCAACACTTGGAATACAGGAAAAATGTACACCTATGGGTTATCACGTGAAGGTGAGTTGGCTTTCAAAAACTGGGTCCCTGGTGCCAGGATAAGGGGACCTGACTAGTCTGATTTTTGCTCTAGGTAATGTGATACATTTAGCTCCTTTGTATCAGATTTAAAGTTATTTTTTTTTAAAAAGAGTAAATCAGTAGAGAAGATCAAGCTTTCCCCTTCTTGTCACATAGCTAGCTAACATTATATCTTCCAAGTGTTTTTTTTTTTATTTTAAATAATGAGGCATCTTGGTAGATTTTAAAATGCTGCTCTCACATTTCCCTTCTTCGTATACTTTCTCCTTATCATAAGTCTATTAATCAGAGTGTCAAATGTAGGTCCATAGTTATGGCTGTTTAAGATATTAGTAAAAGAAAAGCTGACTACCTCTTAAAGAATGTTCATGTCCCAATAATAATAATGATGATGATAACTAACATACTAGTTATTAAGAGTTTTAGAAATGATCTCATAACAAACCAGTGAGGTGGGCATACGCTCCCATGTTTTATAGCGGAGGAAAGAAACCAAGTCTAAGGCCACACAGCTCAAGGGGGTGGTTGAGGAAAGATTCAAACCCAGAAAATCTGACTCCATCGCTCAAGCTCTGAATCACTCTGGAATATTCTGTCCCCCACATGCAGACTCTAGAACATAGAGTCTACAGGGGAAGGTGATACAGATGGGTGGGCACATGAATCGGCATGTAATTTTGTTGCCAAGGACCCAAGGTGGGAATGGTGACATGTTTGAGAATTTGTGTACAAACAGTGACCTTGAAAATCGGGTATCATTATGCACTACTGGTGTTTGCCTCATTGTACCACCTCTGAACTACAGCTGTGACCCCCTACAATGCTCTTTTGAGATGAGATTCTCTCCTGAGGTTACTTAATGTGAGATTTAAGGTGAAGTTATTTAAGGGGAGATCTCTGTGGAAATTTAGGGGCTGCTCCTACCACTTAGCATTTCTTAAAGCATAAAATCAGGGTAAAATGAAAATCTTGAACGGTAGTTCTGGCTAGAAACAAGGGGCCAGCTAAATCCATGCTGAGAATACTGGAGCCCTGACTCCAGAGAGGCTTGACAGCCTCTGAAAACAGGCGTCTTCTCTCAATTTCCTGCAGAGCAACCAGAGATGATGGCCCAGATCATTGAGCATACACTTGACTTTTCTTTGTAAGCCTCTTCTGTGCTTGGGATTTAGATAGTAATTAATGACAGTTCCTAGCATAATGGAGAAAGTGAGAGTTTTAGCTCTAACTTTAGACAAGAAATAAAAGCTTAGCTTTTAATATTATCTTTGATAAAATTAGATGACTAGTTTTATTTATTTTCTTTTACTTTCTTGTTATTTATTACTAAAGTAATACATGGTCATTGTTACCAGTAAAATCATCAAAAGATGTACAAAGGAAAAGTGAGTTATGTCCATCTATTATTTATTCCCTTTATTCCCTGAGGTAACCCATGTTAACATTCGATGTCCATCCTTCCACTACTTTCTCTATACCCAGACAGACACACTCATATACAGACATACGCAAGATCTCATGTTTTATAAATAAAATGTCCTATACATATTGTTCTGCAACTTGGTTTTCTCACTCATCGTTATATCATGGACACCTCTCCAAGCTGACCGATATCAACAAAAGATTCTTTTAAGATAGCTGCACAATATTTCCTAGTATGGATATGCCATAATTAATTCTAATATTTCCGTGTTGGTGAAAATTGATTTTCTTTCCAGTTTAGAGTGCTGGGAGACACTGAGGCAACTGACCTGTAACATACATCTTTACCCCCTGGTGCTTGCTTTCAAGAGACTCTCCAAAGTTGGACAGCTTAGTCAAAGCACATGCATATGTGTAGTTTACATTTTATTTGATATTGCAAGATCTTTCAAAAATGATAACAACTGACTGTCCAACTGGTAATGTGTAAGACTGCCCGATTCCTAATATTCTTACCAGGAATGCATACTTTCACTCTTTAAGTTTTCCGAATGTGGTGAATTTTAAAATATCTCATTTTGTATTTAATTTGCACTTCTTCTATGACAGGTAAATGAGATTGAGCATATTCTTGTCTATAGGCTATTTGAATTCCACATCCATATTGTTTGCCTGTTTTTCTATTGGGTTATATGTCTTTTTAAAAAATGCTGAACCTTCTTTTAATATTAGGGATATTAGCCCTTTGCTTTTCATATGCACTGAAACTTTTCTCCCAGTCTCTCATTTTTCTTTTTTCTTTCTATAATATCTTTTACCATCCAATTTAAAAAGTTACACAGTTTAATGTATTTTTTTTTCTTTGGGCTTCATGGTTTCCTGTCTTCCTAGGAAAGTGTTTCTAACATTTTCATTATTTCATATTTTATATTTATACCTTGAATTGATCTGGAATTCATTTTGTAAAATGGATTGGTACTTAGTGTTTGTTTTTTCCTATGTTGGATGTTCAAGTATATCAGCAATGCTATGCAATTTTCTGTTTAGCTGAACCAAACTTTTCTCACTGGACTGAAATGCCATCTTGGTCAAATGTAATTTCTCAGGTATCTTTGCATCTACTTCTGGACATTTACTATGCAGCACTAACGTCTCTGTCTATGCCTTTGCCAGTTCTATTCTGCTTGGTTTTCAGTAGTTTTATAGAAATATTTGACGTCCAGTAAGATAAGTTTCCTCACACTGTTCTTCTCCCATCAATTTCTTGGCTCTCCTCACACCCTTTTTCTTATATGTGAGCCTTGAAATTATTTTATGCAGTCCCTTTACACAGTCAAACAAAACAAAAGCCCACTGATGGTCTACTAGAAAATGAACTCAACTTACGCAATAATTTTAAAAGGGTAAGCACTTATAAAAATGTCCTGCCATATAGGAATGTCCATTGTTAGTAACTGTGATTTCTGTCTGGAAGACTGTTTTTCTCACACTCTTTGGAGTTTAGAAAGTTACTAGGAAAGGTTGAAATACACATCCTCTTTCAGGACTCAATAAACCTCTCTAGAGATTCAAAATGTTCTTTAGCTCAGGAAAACTTTTTTTTCTATTATTAATTATTTCTCCAACTTCTATCCTCGTTTCTTGATACAGAATTTTTTCTATGATTGCATGTTATGTCTCTAAATATGTTCTCCAAGTCTCCTGTGTTCTCACGACTTAATTTCTCTGGGCCTTCACTCCATGTTGGGGTATTTCTGCTTTTTGATCCTCTACGTCACAAATTCAGTTCTCTGCATTAATCATTCTCCTAATCAGGTTATTTATTAATTTTTTTAGTTTTAGAATTTAATTTGGTGCCCGAATTACATCTTCCAGCTGCTTCCCTGCCATTTTGATTAAGGCTCTCTCCTGTTTCTCCCACTAGTTGAACGTCCTCGAGACCTGCTCTCCTAAGATCGTCACATGCTCTCAAGATCACATTTCTCTTTAATGAGTTGTCATGATTCTCTCCTGACCAGGATTTTGTGCTTCTTTAGGACTCACAGAGCTCAGGTTTTTAAAGTCTTTTGAGAAGTGACAAACCAGCCAGGAGTGGCAGACGAGAGCTTCTCCCCCCTACTATCTACCAGTAAATCAGTTCACAAACTGTTAGTATTCTGGGGGGTCTGGGGGGGCACGTGTAGAATTGCCACTCCTCTCCCCAGGGCAGGCACCCCCTTTTCCATTCGCAAGGCCTGGGAACACTTCTGCTTTCCAGGGGGAAGTCACCACTGGTATTAACAACCAGGTCACGTGGAGCAACTGGGTAGGTGAGACTCCTGCTTGAGGGGAGGGGATCCCTAGGGTTCAGAAGGTAGTTTCTAAGGGTGGGTCTTTGCCTTGGAAAAAGACAATCTTTTCTTCTTCCTCAGGGGCTCTCACTGGCCACCGGAAACAATCATTCTCTTCCTGCTTAGTCTCTGGGGATCCCAAGAGAACCACAGCCTCATAGGTGCCCTCCAGCCCCTCCTGAAAAAGGAAGCAGGAAGAGGTGTTCCATCGTTTCCTCCCATGATCCATGATTAGATCTGGAGAGAGCCAACAGTAGACATCTGTGCTACTGTCAGACAGTTATCTTCCAATCACAGAGAATCAGGCTATTTTATATGGGCTAAGTTGGGGACATTTTTCTACTTCGTCACTATTTCACACTTCTGAACAGAGGCACAGGAGATTGGATAGTAAGTATTTAGCATAGCTAAATATGGGTATGCCATTATTACTGGTAGGAAGTATATATCTTTGAGAAGCCTCACGGTATATGATTCCATCAGGGAATATATCAGGGATTCCAAACAGCTCAGCAACTTCCTCTGAGAGAAACCCTTTCTGACCGTGACTCACATCTTTGTCAATCACCGAGTCCAGGCCAACCTCTCTGGCCTGAAGTATTCCTTCCAGAGAATATTTCAGTCTAATAGTTTCTGAGTCATGCCTTTTGGTTTTGGCTTTTGGTGAAGGTAACATGAGGAGCCTGGAGACCTACGTATCCTTAGGGTTTTCAAAAATATCATGTTTGATTATTCTTGATTCACAGTGCCTTAGCAATACCACATAAGAATTTCCATTAAATATGAAATCTTCTAACCAGGCATGAAACATTAGCAGAAGGCCAGAGTAGCCTAAATTTTTTTTTAACCTTGTTGTGTTAAAAAAGAATATAAAGCAAATATAGAAAAATGATGAGATTGGTTAAATTTAGGGTTGTCACACTGGTGTTTGTGATGTCTCTCTCTATACTATTCTGTAGGTTCAAAGTCTTTTGTATTAAATTCAAACGACTCTTATTGACAGAAGTGACAATTTTCGGGAGATTCAGGTAACAAGCTGAGAATTAAACAGTGAAATATGCATTGATCAGCTGTTAATTTCCACTTGGTGATTCTAGAATGTGAGTTTGTGATGTGAGCAAATGGGAGTGTTTTTTACAGTGTCCTACCTATACTCCATCATTTTTATTTTTTGCTGAGGACTTGCTATTCTGACCTCAGGATTAAGGAAACAACCACGTAGCTGGGTTCCTTGTTCCCTGGCTGAAGGTGAAGGAGGTAATGTAAGGCCCTTTACCACAACAGACCTCTCCGTTCCTTACAATAGCCAAGCTTCTTTTTAATAGTCCATTATCTCTCAATCCCTATTGAAACTATGCAAAACCCGATGATGTCAATGCCCAGACTATGTACATCAAGGTGACACATTCATGATTTCTCCTTGCTGTGTCACACTGTACTGTATTTGTTCAAATGTTGAGACTTATACAACAATTTAGGAACAAATACAGACACATAACACACTGTTAGCATATTTTTCAATGAGAGACAGGGAGATATTCAAAAAGAGAGAGAGAGAAACTGCAGGGGAGAGAGCTAGAATGAATATGAATCTCTTTACTGACAAGGCACACTGACCAAAGCGGGGTTATGAGACCCCCTAATGGAGGATGTTTTTGCTGCAGCTCAGGAATCTAACAGAATTTTCAAAGAATCCAAGCCCTGTAGTGGCTCTGAAATCTTCTGACTGTGATATTTACATACTATTATATACATACTATTTACATACTACCACTTCATTTTCTTTCCTTTCCTTTTATTTGAGTGATGAGTTGAATTGCCACTAATTCCTTTGTTTTATACTGAAGGTCATCATTGTCAGGGACTCAAGGCATTACATAATGTTCAGATTTAGCATTTCTGAATATATGACAGAATAGTGTTTTGGAAACTGCCCTGAGGCCCCTGGACTGGTTGGATACACCTTGGCTTACTGGTTCCTATGCAGCAGGCTGGAACACCAGTGTGGGAAGCCAAGCTTTTTACATACTACACAATCCACGGTCCAGCATCGTGGACTCTGCCTGACACTGCTTTCAGAAAGAAGGGATGGGGTACACGCTAGCCTCTGCCCTCCCAGCTGTTAAAATTATAGCTTCCGTATTACACTACCATCCATAGTGGGCAGTGTGAGTGCGCAGATTCACTACTTTTGAAAATATTGAAATTAGAGTACCTAGAGATTTCCAAAGTTGCAGCCCTCAAATTACAAGCCAATCAGCTTCGGAATATCATTCCCAGTCCATGGAGAAGGAAAATAAAATTACTACCTGGTCTGACAGGTCAAGTTACCCTCTGGACAAAATTTGCCATCCCCTTCCTTTTTTTCGCATAAAATCTGAATTTCTTACCAAGCCAGCAAGGCCCTATAGGGTCACCCTTCTCACACTTGCCTGTTTCATCTTTTATGCTGCCCGGCCCCTCCTATCCTCCCTACCATGTCCTAGGTTTCCTCAGCACCTGTGCTGTCCATCCTCATGGTTCCTTCCCTCCTTCTTCAGGCCTCTGCTCAGTCATCACCTTACCAGGGAGACCTTCCCAGACCACCGAATCAAGACCGTCCTCTGCCATCACGCTCTGAACTTCACTTGCTCAGTTTCCAGTTGAGCACTTCCCACCAAAAGAGCTTCGGGGGTTTCCTTCTCTTACCTGTGCTCTCTGTCAATGTAAACTCTACAGGAGAGAGGATTCAGAGAGTTCTGCTGTATCCC
The DNA here is from genome assembly GCF_003676395.1 of Aethalodelphis obliquidens. Lineage (NCBI taxonomy): Eukaryota > Metazoa > Chordata > Mammalia > Artiodactyla > Delphinidae > Aethalodelphis > Aethalodelphis obliquidens. The sequence continues at coordinate 66,923,030 of NW_020837951.1, read as the reverse complement.
CAACACCTAGAACATCCGCGCTCGACATGCATTTGTTAAAGACATGAATGAAATACTGTTGAAGAAAATGAATAAATGACACTTTCTTCCTGCTTCTTCAACACTAAAGCAAACAACATTATGATTACATCCCGCTTCTCAGCATTCATACTGAGAAGCGGGATGTAATAATGTCACATTTAGTAACTAGCTGTCAATACTACTGTTGCGGGACTTCCCTGGTGGTCCAGTGGTAGAGAATCCGCCTTACAGTGCAGGGGACACAGGTTTGATCCCTGGTCAGGAAACTAAGATCCCACATACCACGGGGCAACTAAGCCTGCGGGTCGTAACTACTGAGCTCGTGCGCCTCAACTAGAGCCCGCGTGCTGCAAACTACAGAGCCCATGCACTCTGGAGCCTGCGTGCCACAACTAGAGATGCACATCACAACTAGAGAGAGGCCCACGCGCCACCATGAAGAGCCCGTGCGCCTCAATGAAAGATCCCACATGCCTCAACGACTCCCATGTGCCGCAACTAAGACCTGACGTAGCCAAAAAAAAAAAAAAAAAAAAAACTAAATTAAAAAAAACTACTACTGTTGCTATTACTAGTTACTATTAATATTAGAACTCGGGATGATTATCCATATTATATTTCATTACTTGTGAATAAAACGCTCTACAATTCATCTCGTGCCTCCAGCATTGTTTACATTTGTTAATACAGCCGTTCTTAACCTTTCTGTTGTCTTGTGTCTCTTTGGGAATCTGATCCAATCCGATTAAATCTACTGGATCCTATGCCCAGAAAAATGCATACAAGCCTAAATTCTCTAGAAAATTGACGGGTTCATGAACCCTCCTAAGTGTAACCAAAGCAAAGGTAAAATGTTTCTGTTATTGAGCTTTAGAAAAAGCTAGGTATGCAATGTCTTGCAGAGTCACCAATTAGCGTGTCTTTTCTCCACAACAGTGTATTCATTAAACTGGTCCTACTGAATGACTCAATTCATTTTCTGGAGATACTTATTTAATTTTAATGTGGGTTGATGGTGGCAACAGTGGTGTTGGTGGTGGTTCGTGTGTATATATGTGTGTATGTGAGTGTGTGTGTGTTTCCATAGGACTCATATTAAAAAGTAGTAGGGAGAACTTGGTTTGCGTATCAGTTATGTCGCTCTGCAGCTGTTTGACTGCAGGCATGTAATTTAATTTCTCGGATTCATTTTCCTTATCTTTAAAAGGAGGGAAATAGGATATACCTTAGAGCACTGTTATAAAAACTCAGTAAGAAGACATAGGTGAAGTCTCTTTGGTACCGTGTACCTGACATAGGTAAGCACACGACAAATAACTATTAGAATCCTGCTCAGATACCATTTTTTTGTCTGATGTTCTCATCTCCCTCTTACTTGGGTACCCTTAGACCAATGTACTAGATGAACATATTTTAAAAATCATTTTGATTTTCCACACAGTAATACACATTGGCCTTTTGACGACTTTTCTAAAAATAGAACTAGTTCAGAATTTATTGCAGTTCACCCAGAATGAAAGATTAAATCACTGTTGGATTATAAGGAGACATTAACCCAATTATTCTTCAAAATGGCAATATATTTGCTGCATACCATCAGTATCATCAAGCAAGAGTAGAAATTACATTACTCTAAATATACACCAGATGGCTCTAGGGTGACATGGTTATTAAAAGAGTAAGAGTCTTGATTGTTTATAGATTCCCCAAGGGCAAAATCTGTGTCTAATCTGTGTCTGTAGCTTACCCACAGCAACCAACAGAGGGATACAAGAGTGAAATGTATTTTAATTGATGGTAATAGCAACAATTCAGCATTCTTTTCAGAACTACAGTCTCTGCTAATTTGTCTAAAAAGATTTGAAGATTTCAAAGTAGACAAAAAAAGGGTGACACTCGGGTTTCTAAGGTGAGGGCTAGTTGCTGTCAAAGGACAAGAAAGAAATGAGATTTTGCTTGTAGATGCTCAATTTAAAAACTCAGAGTGCTATATTGTGCTGCTACTCAAAATACCGTCTGAGTAAAAACTTCAGGCCTTTTATTTTACTCCTTCAGTGAAAAAAGTTAAAAATTAAAGTAAATAATACTTGTTTAAAGAGGGTTGTGCTCTTACTTGTGCCAGGTACTGTTCTAGGTCCTGGGGACTCAATGGAGAACAAAATAGACATGGGCTGCCCTCACGGGATTACAGTGTTCATTCCCCTGCAGAGGAGGGGGTGGGAGGGAGAAAGGGATTAGTGAGGAAAAATGAAGGTTTTGCTTTTCATTTCCTTTAATGAGATTTCTTTCCCTTTAATCTGACTTGCAGTCATGCATATATATACAACTGCAACAAAATAAGTGATTTAAATAAGCAGATAAATTCTTCCTTTACAATTCAACCAACCAAGCAAACATTGGACCAAGTTCCTTTGTAAATATCCTTGGTTGTATAAGTTCCTCCAAACCATTTAAATGATCACTTACTGAACTGATCACTTACTGAATTTCTTTAACCTTCTAGCAAAAGGTAGATACTGCAGACCTCATGAGCCTGAGACTTTGCAATCAGTGCTTGGGGTCAATTTTGTTTCTTGGCTCTCAAAGTTTGAATGAGCTGCTTATGTGGGCACTATACCAATTCTGGAACAAACTGTTACACAGATAACTTAAGGCTGAGCCTGTGGGACCTTACTCACTTCTCCTACCTGGACTTCCCAACTGGGGCAGCAGTTATATCCTGACACATTTTTTCTCATCCCCATAATTCCTGGCTTCCTAGTTGTGAACTCCAGATTCTATATTAACCTACAGTGCCTTTAGTGCTGCTCCAGACCTGCATTGCCCAGTAAGGCAGCCATAAGCCACATGTGGCTTCAGAGCATTGGAAATGTGACTAGTCTAAATGCAGATGTGTTATAAATACAAAATATACACTGGAAGTCTAAGACTTTGACAAAAAGATTATAAAATATCTCATTAATATTTTTAAAATATTGATTAAATGTCAAAATAATATTTTTAATATACTAGGTTAAATGAAAATCTATTCAAATTCATTTCATTTGTTTCTTTTTAAAAACATATCAACTAGAAAATTTTAAATTACATATGTGGCTTGTATTATATTTCCATTGGACAGTACTATGCTAGGCTCCTTTAATGATGTTTTGGATTTCAGCTTTCCATATCATTTGAGGCTGTCTGCTTCCCTTGCAGGAAGCAGGAATTCACCTGATCTCCACTTTTCACCCCCACCCTGATGGTCAGGCTCTTTGCCAGACACAAGGACTCCATTTCAGAACTTCTAAATGAAATGCAAATGAAAAGTAATATGCAGCATTATTTTGTAATAATTGTTCGTGACAGTTCAGTCCAATGCCATCATGCTAGAAACTATGCGAGGCACTGCGTAGACTACAAAGAAGCCAGGTAGGGCTTAGGTGCAGTTCCCATCAGCAATGAGCTTCCAGGCAAGTGGAAGGGGAAGGGCATGATTCAATAGGGAGATGAGTTCCCAGGCTGATGTGGTTCTTACGCACCATCCCATTCATCACCACTGCTTGTTTGCATCAGAAAGTTACAATGCACCACAGGGATTTAGAAATGAGAGAAAACCCGGATAGGTGGGGAAATCAGGAAAAGTCTCATGACAGGAATAACAAATGAGCTCATGCTTGAAGGCTGGGGTGGAAGAGTGAAGGATCAAGTATTTTCGGTAAAGAGGAAGAGGGCAGGGAGGTGTAGAGAATGTTTGGGGAAGAATGAGTCATTGAGTTTGGCTGCAACAGAGGCACCAAAAGGCTGGAGAGGTAGCGAAGGTTGGGACTGAGAATGTGGAAACGCTGGATTCTGGGCTGGATTCTTACCCTGGTGGACAATGAGAGCCACCACAGCTATGCTTTAGGGAGAACTATCATAATGTTGTACGGCTGAAGTGGAATGAGGGAGAGGCTAGAAGTGAAGAGACCAATTACAAAAGGCTTGAAATAATCTATGCCAGGGATCTCTCATTCTCCCTTCCATACTCCTGGTACATACTGCCAGCTGATCATGGCATTCTTTCCCAGATGCAACTTCTGGATTCTTCTCAACAATGTTGTGGGAAGCTATACATTGACATATGGAAGAAAACTGATTCCCTATGCTTTATTTAGCAAACGTGTTAGGACCCTTAATTAGGGTGGTAGCAATGTTGGCAGAAGAGGAAAAATACAAAATCATCTCAGATGTTGAATATATACCTCTGGCATCTCATTGGAGGGAGGGAACATGATGGCACTGAGCATTCTTGCCTTCTTAACTAAGATAATATTTGTGCCACAGATAGAAACAGAGACGCCCCTAAAGGCTGTGGTCTTCCCATCAAAGATGATGAGTTTCATTGTCGGCATGTTGCATGTGAAGCAGTGTTAGATCATTTAGAAAGAAAAGCCCAGGAAGTTCTGGGATGTGCAGGCCTGGGGCTATGGACAGAGGATGGGTCAGAAGGTCTTGACTGGAGAGTCTTCTACCCAAAAGTCAGAGATGAAAACACGGGCTTACCTGGGAAGGTGTGAGAAGAGAATTTCAGAGCGTGCCTACGTTTGCGTGCAGGATGAAGGGATGCGTACAGTGCACATGTGATCAGAGGGGCCCAGAGAGTACAAAACTAATGGAGTTCCCTAGAGAATGAGGAAGGAAAGAGAATTTTAAGGAGATTCTTTGTTTTAAAGGTCAGAATAAGTAGAGGTGGCAAAATGACAATCACATTTGTTCACTGGGGGATCACTGATCATTTTTTTTTTTTTTATGCGGTACGCGGGCCTCTCACTGTTGTGGCCTCTCCCGTGGCGGAGCACGGGCTCCGGACGCGCAGGCTCAGCGGCCATGGCTCACGGGCCCAGCCGCTCCGCGGCATGTGGGATCCTCCCAGACCGGGGCATGAACCTGTGTCCCCTGCATCGGCAGGCGGACTCTCAACCACTGCGCCACCAGGGAAGCCCCACTGATCATCTTTGAGAGGGTCCTCAGTGTTAGAGATGGTGAAGATGGAAGCAAGTCTACAATGGAGTGAGCTGATGATTAAGGGCATAAAAGCATTGAGCACAGCAAAAGAGAGTAGAAGAAGGAACACTATTTTGAAAAAAATTCCAAGAGAGAAGGAATGCATTTTGACTTCCGTAGGCTATATAAGACTTGAAATGGGTATATTCATAGGATGAAAGGAAGGCTCTGATGCAAAGGGCAAGATTAATATAACCTGAAAAAGGTATCATGGATGGAACAAAACCCAGGAAGCTTAAGGAAATGTGATCAAGGGCACAGGTCGGGTGAAAGTAGGAGAGGCCTGACCTTCTGAGCCAATAGTGAAGAAAGAGAGAGAAAATAAAGACACAGGAATATTTAGCAACTCAGGAAAGGTAAATAACTCAGCATTATTCACTACATAAGTTGGGGAACCATGATTCTAGTCCAGGCCCACCTGGCTCCAAAGCCCAGGTTGGTGGCCAGTACCCTGAGTCCTTAGAGGGTTAAACTGTATCCTCCATCACAGAGCCTGGCAGACAGAAAGGGGCTGAATGTTTGCTGAACATACGAATTAATGAATGACCAAATCATTGTGACTATCAATTATTACTGTACCTTAGAGGTAGAAGTTATAAGACCATGGGCAACATGTTTATTCATCACTGAAAATATCATTCTCTAATGTTCTCTCATTCCAGCAACACACAATGCTGGCCATTCAGACCGGTTCAAGGCTCCATCCAATTCAGGCTGCCAGGTGGAAAAGCCCGAGTGGACACACATCCTTTGGTCAACCATGAACCCCCGAACCCAGTGGAGTCAAGACACTGGCAAGCACAAGCAGGTATGACACAGGCTCCAAAGTGGGGAGGAATGCAGACTAGTTCATTGCACTTTTTTAGAATGCAGCTGATATTAAACTATTGTCTGCAATACTAAGTAACAACTTAGAGTGAAAAAAGGGTCAACATTCATTCAACACGTCTATCATCTATCCTTCGCCACTGTATGTTATTTTGCCACTTACTTCAGTATCAGTAACCACCCACATTTTCATGCCAACAATACTGTTATACAGTTCTCAAAGGAAGAAGTGGTGAAAATGCAAATATATGACTCAAAAACTGTTTTAAACACTGCTTCATGAAAACCAGAGAAAAAAAGGCTTCTCTTCAATTCTCCTCCCAAATATTTTGTTTACAAAAACATATCGAAATCAAACATTTATTTCACTCACAATAAAAACAACAAAATTCACTGCCAGTAAAAAAAATTCCTTAGTAGTTACTGCATAAAGCATAAGGAATAAAAATCATTTGCAACATTTTTACAGGTAAGAACAGACAAGTGTACATGGAACCCATTCTGTTGCTCTACAACTCAGTCTGACTTTGATATCTTGATGTCTTTCTCTCTCTTGATCTGTTTCTCTTTCGTACTGCTCCCAATCTTAATCTCACTTTGTACAAGACAGTGAGTTGGAAAAAGCCTTACCAACACTAGCACTTTACTGTAAATCAGTTTAATGATACCCACTAGTATTGTTGCATTTTTAACATCTGCTAAAAGGAGACAAATGCTGGGAATGACTCTCTCTAATGGAAATAACTCTTATACCTAAGTTGAGGATATAATAGAAAAAAGAGGCCATATCTGGTCCTCTTAAAATCTTACTCCTGGGATTACCACTTGCTCCATTAGAGCTTAAGGCAGCCTTAGCCAACTTTATTATCACTGCTTGGCTTCTCTGGAGAACCTACTCATTTATTAAAAAACACTAGCATTATTACCAATTCATGATCAATGTTCTAAATGTTCCCCTAAATTCAATCAGAACATTCCGCTATGTCCCCTTTACGTTAGAATACTGAGGTTTATTCCTATGTAAAGTTATCTCTACCGAGATTTTAAAAGGCAATTGTGTTAAAGTTCCAGTAAATTAAAAAAAATAAACCCAAAGTGTTCCTTATTTATCTCATATTATCTGACCAGTTCTGGAACACAAACAAGTTATCAGGAAACAATCTTGATACAGCGAATTTATCTGGAACAAATGTTTTCCATTCCCTTGAGGGAATCACAACTTTTCTCCAAATACTGGCTTCTCACTGGAAACTTCTAGCCCTGATCATCTCTAGACGATTTTTAAGGGGGTTTTGGCCTTTTTTCCTTGTTTCTCTTCACTAGAGTTAAATCATTGTTTTTCTTTGACTCCTTCCTTCTTTCTGTAATATTAGAGAAGGGCTGGGAAGGAGAAGTATCCATTTTGGGGTACCTGTTACAAATCACGCACTGTTTTGATTAATCTCATCTAACATTCCTAACAATCCTATTCTAACCCCATTTTACAGATGGAGAAACACACTCAGATTAACAGCTAGAGGGCAGAGGCAAGATCTGCACCCAGGTCTAGCCCTAAAGCCCTGTCCTTCTACCTGTACTCAGCTGCCTGAAAAGTAGGGTGGTTCAAACTGCGCATTTTCCTGCTCCCAAAGGTGCTGTGGGGTGAACGAGCCACTCGCTCACTCACCACAGACAATAGAAGATGGAAGTGTAATGACAGGGTCCTAATTCATTTTCCTCTCCTTTGCAATTTCAAAATTATATGCGACCACCTTGAACATCTCAGGGAATTTCCACACAATCCCAATATTCATTCATTTAAAATCTCTTAAAGAAAACAGTGCGGAAATTATTTCTGCGGAGGGCTGTAGTCAACATCTCCTAGGCCTCTGAATCTGAATCAGAATTGTAGATGAAAAGTGGCTTTCTTCAGAGAAATATTTAGAACCCAGATAAAACGTGCAGAGTTCTTCAGGGAAGCCTCTAGAGGCCGATACAGTGTGAGTAACGGCCAAACTGGGGGATTCTACCTCCTTCCCACATATGTTCCAGTGTGACTGGCTCATGGGCTAGTACATGAAAGATTTGAAGAATAAATGAAAAAAAAAAAAAAAAGACTTTTAGCAGAACAATTACATTTAATTTTCCTTTGTATTAACCAAAGGATGCATCAAATACAGAGTTTAAAATAAAAAATTTTAACAAGGGAAGAAAGAATGTTAAGGAGTGATGCTCTGTGCAAAATGGAATAGAACAATTTATCAGGGTGACAGAATCTTTTCAATGCAGCAGGGTGCTACAAAACTGATTCAGTGTTTCCTCAGGTTTTTGTAAATACCCACTTTTCGTTTCTCTCACATAGAAGTCAATCAAATGTATGTATCTCAGAGGCAGTCTGTATTAGGTTTCTGTACAAGAGGACGTTTTAGACTTATTAGATTTATACAGTGATTTTCCTCTGCAGAGCTCAAAGTGCCTCATCCAAAACACTTACATAAAGAATACCAAACGCTTCTCAAAATGCCAAAAGCAGCTCAGGTAAACAGTAGAGCATGAACCATGAGAACAGTGAGAAAATAAGAGCAGACGTGTAGATGCAAATAGATCTAAAAATGCCAACGTGGAGTAAATCAATCCTCTCTGCACACGGTGCCCCACGTCTGTAAACACCACTGTCATGTTGTCACTCCTGAGCTAGTAAACAGATATGCCAAACCAGATCACTCCACCTGGGGATGTGGTGGTACAGGGCAAACAGTGCTAATTCCAGGGATGCTAGTGGGCAGGCGGCCCCTCCCCCACGTTGGAGGGCTCATGATCTGCCAAGCAAGACACACCTCCTGACACATGGCATCTTTCTGGATATCTTGGGGGTATAGGGTCAAAGGTTATCAAAAAGTGATATTTCTTTGTTAACTGGATCTGCTTTCACTTGGAGATACAAAAGTGTTAATAAAAATATTAGGCAGTTTAAAAATACATAGGACAACTATATATAAAATAGATAACCGACAAAGACCTACTGTACAGCACAGGGAACTCTACTCAATATATTGTAATAACCTATAATGGAAGAGAATGTAAAAAAAAGAATATATATATAATATATATATGTATGTAGAACTGAATCACTTTGCTGTACACTTGAAACACAACTTTGTAAATCAACTCTATTTCAATAAAAAATCTTAAAAATAACTTTTAAAAATACATAGGACAAGATTCAGTCTCTGAAAGAGGGATAATCTGTGTGAAGATTCAGCCCCTCACACTGGAATAAAATATGACAAATGGAACAACATCTGATTACTTCTGAAATTCTAAAGGCACATAACTCAGAGTTTTCTGAACCATATCCTTTATGACTCTTGAAGGTAAAAGATGTATTACATGATGGGAAACTGAACAGCACTGGAATGTCAAGAATACCCATTGTCTGCATTGTATTGCATTTTGCATTTTCCAAAAGAATATATGTGAATGAGACGTATATTTTTCTTTAGAGTCTCCTGGAAATATATCAAAGCTTTAATTTAATTCCTGTGCTTCTGAGATAAATTAACCAAAGAGATCTAATCTTGGCTGTATGAATAGGTATTAGATTTAGTAGACAGACTTGTAGCTTATCTTTTTCTAGCAACCTAAAAATAACAACTGGATGGAATTTCTACCCAACTTTGATGAAAAGTGCAAATGCACATTTTCCGTCATTATCACAGGAAAGGGAAGTAGGTCTGCTAAGGATGAAATAGCATTTGATGTGAACAGTATGAGCCTTTTCATTCAGAGATATTTAGCTGGGTCCTGGAATCTGACGTGTACAGATGTAGTTAAGACACAAGAGTGTGAGTGGCATAGTTAAAACACCACTGATCAATTTGGGGAGAGGGTACTGATTATTTGGAATTTAAATAGAAAGGCATCAATCACTACGGGAGCTTCCCCAAAACATCACTTCCGCTAGAATCTGAAAACATCAAAGTGAGAGATCCTGGACTTCTAAGGGTAGAAACCTGCCAAATGTACCATCTCCCCCATGAATGTACAACAAATGCTAAAGGAACAACAAATGCTAAAAAGAAAGGAAGAGAGAACTCAAAGCTGAAGACTTCACCAAAGGCAGGGAGAAATTCCCAGCAGGAGGATGGCAAGTCCTCTGGGCCTTCTGCTTGGCCTTTCTATTCTGTCCTGGGCTCTGCAAAGCGGGAAACAGAAGGCAGAGTGAGGGGTCAGCGCCACCCCTGAAAAACGGACAGAGTCCCACTGCCTGGAGCTGACAACTGCGTAACCGTGGGCATGTTACACAATCTCTCCTCACATAGAAAACAGAAATCTTAATACTCCATATGGGATTATTTCAAGGTAATCACTTAGCCCAATGCCGGGTACTTGGCAAGTACTCAATATTCTGTTAATTACCAGATCTAATACCTTTGTAGGTATAACATGTCAGCCCCAGAAGCACATGAAGGAAATCCAAGACAATGAAAATATGCCTCGCGAGAAGGATGAGTAACTTTACAGTGGAGAAACTTGGCAAACACCACTGCAGCCAAGGGATTAAGGTAACCGTCATCAGCGATGAGTCTTGTTGACAGTAGGTACCCTTGATATGATGTGCTGAGGGGGGCGCTTCCCTCCCAAGAGCCCTAACGCCAGTCTAATCAGGACAAAAACACCAGACAAGCCCAAATTGCAGAAATTCTACAAAATGCCCGTCTGGTACTCCTCAACACTGTCAAGGTCATGAAAAACAAGGAACGTCTGAGACTCTGTCACAGTCAACAGGAGCCTAAGGAGGCATGATGACTATATATCATGTGGGATTCTGGATGGGATTCCGGACCAGAAAAAAGATACCGGGGGGGAAACTAGTGAAACCTGAATAGAACTTAGAATTTAATTAACAATAATAATGGACCAATGCTGGTTCCTTATTTGTGACACACGTACCATAGCAATGTAAGATGTTAACCACAGAGGAATCTGTGTGGGGTATATGGGACCTCTCTCTACTAACTCTGCAATGTTTTCATAAATCTAAAACTGTTCTAAAACAAAATATTTATTTAAAAATAGGCTCCATAGAAAATTTGGCACTTGACCTACTGTGGTACATATCTGAATTCTTAATAAAAGGCTGGGAAGTGCAATGATGAGATTGCCTGAGAACAAATCTGTTTCTAAACCATCCACAGGAAGCTATTTTGTAATCTGCTGTATTAAATGAATAAATATACTGCTATGTTCTTAAATACTCATCCTAGTGGAATGCCCATCTAGATAATTCTAGCTCAGTTAAGTGTCAATCCAACGAGAACAACGGTCAATCTTGGTGGGGTGGAAACGGGGTGGGTTTTGGAGCCAGGCAAACGGGGATTCAAGTCCAGGCCCTGACACTTACACTATTACCACTTAGGAAAAGTCAGGTCCACCACGCTGATTTTCAGTTTCTGTGTCTATTAAACAGGTTTACTCACCTCTCAATGTTCTGGGCAGTATTAAGCAACATATGTACGGTATCTAGCATTACAGATGCTCAAGAAATATCCATTTCCTCCCCTTCCATTTCTATTTCCAGCGGCTACCATCTGACTGCCTCTCTGACATCTCTGCCCGGATATCTCCCATATATCTCAAACTTAACAGGTTTCAAACTAAACTCCCGACTCATCCTACACCCCCTCACACACTCCTTCCCCTGCCAACATGTTTTTCTCCGAGACTTTACCAATTCTGTAAGTGGCACAACCAGCCCACCTGACACCCAGTTTCTCAAGCCAGAAGTGTAGGAGTCGTCCTTGATTCCTTCCTTTTTCTCACTCTCACCCTCCACATCCAATCCTTCAGCAAGTCCTCTCCTTTCCATCTGAGAGCTATTTCTCAAATCTGACCACTTCTCTCCATCTGCCTTGCCTCCACCTCTGTTTCAGGTAATTAACGCCTTTACAGGTCTCTTCAATCACCTCTGTTCCTCGCAAGCAATTTTCCACATACTGGCCAGAGGGCGGTTTGAAAAACATTCATCAGGGCATATCAGCCCCATTCTTAACAGATTTCAAGGACTTTTCGTAATTTTCAGAATAAAGTCAAATCCCTGCACCACGGCACCTCACTCTTCCCAATGGCCACCCAGTGTAGTGCCACTTGGACCGTTCTCAACCTCCTGTGCTCTCCCCTCTGTTGGGAATGCTATTCTTCCCCAGGCACCCCCCATAACTGGCTGCTTCTTAGCCTCTAGAAATTGACAGCTTCTCTCATCATCTGTTCCAATAAGATTTTTTAAGGGTTGTCTACCCCTCTCTCATTGTTCCTGGTTCATTTTCTTCACAGCAGTTTTCACGTTTTATAATGCTTCATCTCTTTGTTTGTTTGCTGTTTGTTTCACCACACAATTTTGCAAGCTTCTAGAGGGAAGAGAAGGAGACTTTTTATTCACTGATATAAGCCCAGTGCCTAGAAAACTGCCTGGCATACAGCAGGTGCCCAATTTATTGACTGAATGAATGAATGAATGAATGAATCGGTAAGTAAGGTATCTTTCAATTCTACTAAAAAGCACCACAAAAAATGTAGACTTATAGTATGATCCCTATTTTATGTAAATAAAATATATGAGAAATACATGTAAATAAAAGAGACAAAATTTACCAAAATATTTATGGTTATTACCTTTTACTGATGGAGTTAAAGTTTATTTTAATTTTGTTTCTCATATTTTTGTACTTTACAATATCTCCAGCATTAATGAGTATTACCTACATGCTAGGAAAGAAATTTTATTTTATGTTAAACTATAGAATAATGAACTTGTGATAAGAAGTATAAGATGCTTTCTGGGTAAGTCAGTCTTTTTTTGTACTGAAATCTAAGGAGATTCTTATTTTATTCTGTAAAATACATGGTTTCTGCAGTCCGAAGTTCTTTAATTTCAGCACTGACTCACTCTGTGTTTGACAAACAGAAACCTTGAAGAGTTTCCTTGGATGAGAAATAGAGACGATGATAATAATGCCTGCCCTACCCTTGTCTTTGGTGAACTACAGGGTACCAAAAAAATGTAGTTGTTTTAATTCTCCTCTAGTCTAGCCTGTATGCTACCAAAACACTTCAGAAGAGATGAAAATATTCTGCTTATAAATATATTAATACACTGAAATATAAAAGCAGCTTTTCTCCACAACCAGCATGGCTTTTCTATCAGTTCCTATGTACACTTGAGCAAGATGCTACTTCTCTAAGTAAAGATGCCCTTCCCCCAAATAGGTTAATAATGACACTGCTGTCAAGTAAATTCAGAAAGAAAGAGGTTTGGTGACCCAAACATTCTCTTTGGTAGGATGATTCAGAGTGGAGATAGGAGGAATGCGAATGAATCAAACCCCAGAGGTCTGACTACAAGTATCTATTTCACCCAAATCATTCAAAGAACAAATATTGAGATTCAGCTATGCGGTAGGCACTTTTCTGGATCCTGCATATATACCAGTGAAAAAAAGAACAGACAAACATAATACCTTCGTGGAATCAACAAGATAACTGAGTAGATTACATGGAAGTGATAAATGGAGAAATATAAAACAAGTTGCAGCCCAGGGTAGGAAGTTGCAATTTAAATACGGTGGCCAGGGCTTCCCTGGTGGCACAGTGGTTGAGAGTCCGCCTGCCGATGCAGGGGACACGGGTTCGTGCCCCGGTCCGGGAGGATCCCGCCTGCCGTGGAGCAGCTGGGCCCGTGAGCCATGGCCGCTGAGCCTGCGCGTCCGGAGCCTGTGCTCCACAACGGGAGAGGCCTCAACAGTGAGAGGCCCACGTACCGCAAAAATAAATAAATAAATAAAATAATAATAAAAAAAATACGGTGGCCAGAGAGAGTCTCACCAAAAAGATGACTCACCAAAGAAGATTTGAATTGGGCAAGGGAGCAAACTATGCAGATATCTGGGGAAGAATAGTCCAAGTAGAAGGAACTTTGCAGCAAGTATAAAGGAGCCGGGAGGATATTTTAGGGAATAACAAAGAAACCAGAGTGGCTTGAGCAGAGTGAGCTGGGGAAGAACAGAAGGAGCAAAAAGGTTAGGGAGAAAATAAGAGATCGGCTCCTACAGGGCCTTATAGCCACTGTTTCAACTTCAGCTTTTACTTTGACTCAAATGGAGAGCCAAGGGTGACATGAACCAACTTGTGTTTTGATAACATTACTGTTACACTCTGGCTCCTGCATTGAGAACAAGCTTTAGGGGTAAGGGTGAGGGTGGAAGTATGGAAACCAGTTAAGAGGCTCTTGCCTCCTGGCAGAGGTGATAATGGCTGAGACCAAAGTGGTAGTGGTTCCCGTTATGACGGCAAGATTTAGGATATATTTTAAAGGTAAAACAATAGGATGTGCCGTAGGCCTGGCCAAGAAGAGTCAAAGATAACTGGAAGATTTTTGGCCTAAGTAACTGGAAGGATAGAGTAGCCACACACTGGCATGGTGAGATTAGGAGTTTAGTTCAGTTTAGTTGGATATCCCTAACAGATATCCAAATGCGGCTATCAGGTAGGCAGTAGATATACCAGTCTGGAGATCAGGGGAGGGATTCAGAGCAGAGTGAAATTTTAGGAGTCTCAGTGCAGTAATTATACTTAAAGCCATGAGACTGACTAAGATCCCAAGTGCATGAATGTAGACAAAGAAAAAAATCCAAGTTCTGAGCCCTGAAGATAAGGAGGAACAAGCAGAGAAAATTCAGAAGAAACCACCAGAGATGTAGGAGGAAAAGCAAAAGAATGTGTGACTGGAAGCCAAGTGCAAAAGGATTCCAAAGAAGAAGGATTATTGGTCAACTGGGTCAAGTGCTACCACTAGGCAAGGGTAGGGTGGAAGTATGGAAACCAGTTAGGTTTCTAGGTCATAGAACATGTGGACCCAAAACCGGCCATTGGGTTTAACAATGTGAAAATCACTGGTGACCTTAACAAGGATAGTTGTGGTGGAATGGTTGGGGTGAAAGCCTGACTAAAATGAGATTAAGAAAGAGAGGAGTAGAAATGGAAACAGCGAGTATAGAACATGTTTGAAAGGTCTGGTATCAAGGAGTACAGAGAAGTAAACAGCAGGTGGGGGGCGGGGAGGTGGCAATGGAAGTTTCCAAGTAGTTCGCCTAAAGGAGAAGAAGCAAAATTTCCTGGGAATTACAAAAAGGACATCAAGGTAGATCTGGTCTGGAATGCTGGGAAGCTCAGTGCAAGAAAGCGCCGCCCAGTCTGATGAGGAGGCATGAGAAAAGAAGTGAGAAAGTGATAAATGGCATCTTGTTTGACAATACAAAAATGTCCCAAAGGGGGAGTGTTAGACACAAATGTGTCTAACAGATTGGTGAATTTCATCAACAAAGAAAATCAATGCATGTGACGAAATGAAGGATGAAAACTGTATGATCATCTCAATCGATGCAGGAAAAGCACTTGACAAAATTCAGCACTTTTTCATGATTAAAAACTCTCAACAAATTAGGAACAGAAGGAGATCACCTCAACAGATTAGTAAATTTCAGCCTTTCAAATCTTATTTACTACAAAATATATTCCCTGTCACTGGAAGGATGTAATTTTAGCTTCTAGTCTAAAAAATTATGACAAAAAGCTATCATGAGTTCAGTAATCCTTTTATTTCAAGTTTGTATTTTATTAATCATAATACTATTTGAAAAAAAGTAGAGCACATACGTTTGAGACACTCTGCATTATCTTTCCAGATAACATTTGGTATGCATATGACTCCAAGGATCCCTCTTGCAATAATTCCTCCCTAGATTTTAGGAAGGTGGATTTCATGGTACATCTCTCCCCTGTCTTCAGTATCATTCATATGTTCCATAATATTTACTGAGCACCCACTGTGTGCCAGGACCCTACCCATCTCCTTTTCCCATTGGATTCTATGTTCCAGTCACATAAGGGCAGTTCTCCAAGTATGAGGTTCTCTCTCTGGCTTGCAGATCTTATTCACATTATTCCTCAGTCTAGGAGGCCCTTTCTCTACTCTTCTCCCAGTCAGCTTCCAACTGTCACTGTGGACTCTATGGAGACATCACCATCTCTGGAAAGTTTTACTTGGGGTGACAGAACTTGTCCTTGTCATGGAGAAGGGGAGTGTCACGCAAGGCAACAAGGGGCTCTGGTCTCCATCATTTACTCCTTCCCAAGGCCCTGGAGTTAGTTCTGGTCCTTCTATCTTTGTGTGCCCATAAGCAACCTTTCTAGAGTTTAAGATCCAGAGCATGTTAAGCCTTAAGATCTGGAAGACCTTCCAAAGATGGATAACAATGAAGAATATTATAAGTGCTTTAGGATGAATATAGAGCAGACAAGGAGGTCAAAAGGTACAAACTTTCAGTTATAAAATAAATAAGTCCTGGGGATATAATGTCAGCATGATGACTGTAGTTAATAATACTGTATTGTATATTTAAAAGTTGCTAAGAGAGTAGATCTTAAAAGTTCTCATCACAAGCAAAATTATTTTGTAACGGATGTTAACTAGACTTATTGTGGTGATCAATGCAAAATATATACAAGTAATGAATCGTTACGCCTGAAACTAATATATTTGTCAATTACAGCTCAATAAAAATAAAGAAAGAAGATAAGGGATTCAAGAAGCCTTGCGGGGAAACTGACGTTTGTCTGGGAAATTGACAATTGTGCTTTTAAGTGAGGATTAAATGAGATGATAACTTCGGGACACTTTGCTAAGCACTGGCATCTAATAGGTATGTCACAAATGATAGCTCTAATGGTGGTGATGATGATGGTAACCACTGCAAACTGGCTTGGGAGGCAGTGGTGATTTTTTTTTTTTTTTTTTCGGTACGCGGGGCCTCTCACTGCTGTGGCCTCTCCCGTTGCGGAGCACAGGCTCCGGACGCGCAGGCTCAGCGGCCATGGCTCACGGGCCCAGCCGCTCCGCGGCACGTGGGATCCTCCCGGACCCGGACACGTACCCGCCTCCCCTGCATTGGCAGGCGGACTCTCAACCACTGTGCCACCAGGGAAGCCCGGCAGTGGTGAATTTAAACACAAAAGGCACATTACAAAGATGTAAGGAGGGATACATAATCAAGGATGAATATATAAAACAGACATCAATCTATAAACACATAAGAATTGTTAAGACTTGCACAAATGTGCTAAGAACACTCAAAAGTTTTTATTTCTTATGCTGAGATTAAAAAGTAACTCAGTGAAGGGGCAAAAGGTTGCTGTTTTAAGCAGATGATTTAATCTTAAGGGAAGCAGAGGAAAAAAAAAAAGTGGAACTACTAAATGCCAATGATAGAGCTGTTTCCTGAGAGAGGTATAAGAATGGAAGAAGTAGGATTAAGCTTTGTATGAGAACACATTTTCAACAGGACAAGAAAACTTGGGTTTTGCCTTGGTCAGAGGTGGTGATGTGGGTGGGTGGGATGAGATTTTTGGTAAATAATGGGGGTCTTCAGTCCCACTATTTCCACCTTCTCAACAGTCTAGAGTTCTGATCCTTCTATACCGATGTGTCCACAGCCAACCATTATAAAGTTTGGGGTCCAGGATACACAGGAATCATCATCAAACTTTAAGATCTGGAAGACTTTCCTCTTACTTCAACCGGCCAACAAGTGCTAAAGCCAATATCCTCTCTCTAAGGAAGAAAAGTTATGGTGTCCTCCACTGACATTTTGAGTAACTTCTGCCTAGAAACACTGTTACTCAATCCACAGTATTTAGGTGGAGTTTGACTATTGGATTTTCAGTTGTGTTATTGGTTACAGAGTTACTTGTAACCTGGGCTGGAGGAGCTAACTCCTTACGTAATACATTTCTATGTTAAAATGGAAAAATATATTCTGAATTCCAAACAACTGACCTTATTATGCTTTGAGGAACTTACCTAAGAAATATGACTTGAGTACCTTGTACAGACCAGACTCTATGGAGAAAGGAAGGAAAGAAGGAAGGGAGGAAGGGAGGGAGGGAGGGAGGAAAGGAAGGGAGGAAAGGGAGGGAGGGAGGGAGGGAGGGAGGAAAAAAGGGAGGAGGGAAGGGAGAAAGGAAGAATATCCACAGATTACCAACCACACATTTTTCTTCTCCATTCTGAAACAATTATGATATATTGCATTATAATACATCCATATAGAACACTACAGGAAACAAGGAGATGAAATGATCAGTGTTACCTGGGGTGTTAGGGAAGATTTCAAGGAGATTTTCAAGCTAAATCTTCAATAGGCAGCAAAGGACCTAAGAGTATTCACACACTGCTGCATGAAAAAGACAGAGGTTTGAGGTCTGGACATTTTTTTGCTGTCCAATCAGGGAATAGATGGCCACCTTACATAGGGTTGGGCCTAGTATGCACGTGAGGTGTGTGCTTAAAAATACTTTGGAACACGACTTATTTCTAGGGTAATAACTGTCTGCACACTAACATATATGATGGGCTTGCCTCCAGCGAGTCTACAATCTGCAGACAACATAAGAGGAACACCCTGAATGTACCTCTACTACAGCATTATCACATGATAGTCTAATAATTATCTGTTTTCCTATCTTTCTGCTCCCATTAAGATGAGAATCCATTGAGGGTTGGGTGTCTGATTTTTCTTGCACTCCACAGTCTTGTATAGAGCCTGACACACAGTACTACTCAATAAATAATTACTGAGTTAAAAATGGACAACAATGCAGAACATAATTGATTTAGGAAGAATGTAAAACAGATGAGAGATTAGAAAAGATGAGGGATAAACAGCCATTTGTGCTTTGAAGTATGGGTACGGTTTTATTACAAAAAACTGGAGTGGTTAAGTCTGGATACATCTTGTAGATAAAGAGAACAACAGTGATGAAATCAAAGAAGCAGGAAAGGTATGTAAGCGACAGTGACAAATCTAATCAGGTTGGAATTTAATGTACGCAAACAAGGATGCACTGTAACTTTCCTGGGCCCTAGGCATTGCATTTGTGAACCCCTTTCTCCACTAAAACACATTAAAAATTATATTTTATAACTGTGTCAGTATAAAGCTAAATATATTCAGGCTAGAATCATGATTATTATTCATTACTATCATCATATTCATTTTTCTCTTTTGATTTTAAAATACATTAAAATTAAAACATTTTCATGAACCCCTAAAAGTAGCTCAGGCAGTAAGCAGTGTAAGTCGGCCTTATGGATAAATGGAGAAGGAGGAGATAAATCTAGAAAGACAGATCAAAGCTGAAATGAGGGGCTTCCCTGGTGGTGCAGTGGTTGAGAGTCCGCCTGCCGATGCAGGGGATACGGGTTCGTGCCCCGGTCCGGGAAGATCCCACATGCCCCGGAGCGGCTGGGCCCGTGAGCCATGGCTGCTGAGCCTGCGCTCTGCAACGGGAGAGGCCACAACAGTGAGAGGCCCGCGTACCGCAAAAAAAAAAAAAAAAAAAAAAGCTGAATTAGGAGAGCCTCAAATGCCATGCTAAGGTCAAAAGAAGGCGAGTAAAGACAAAAGTAGGTGAGTGACATGATTAGAGCCATGGGAAGAAAGGAAAGAGATGAAAATATGTAGAATGACATGGAAAATTCTGGAAACAAAAGGACTAACTAGGATATCATTGCAATCATCCAGGAAAAATGTAAAAGACCCTTAGCTGGGAGAGAGTATGAAGAGGATGAACAGAAGAGTTATAAAGGAAATAGAACCTGCAAGAATTGAAGCCAGATTGAGTGGGAAGAGGAAGGGTGGAAGCTCTGGAAATAATTGTCGTTTCAAACCAGGGTGACCAGAAGAATGGCAAGCCCAGGACAGGGAAGGCAAGAGGATGAATGTGTGTGATGGAAATGGTCTGCTAGGATGAACGGTACAAATATATTTCCACGATCAGAAAAACTATTAAACACATTAAACATAAGGTTGCCTTAAAAATGATACTCTCTTTAGCTCTCTACTACTACTTTGACCTCTCCACCACTCTTTTATAAAAGGCAGGTGCAACTAAAGAAAACAGCTACGTGCCTCCCACAAACATTTACTCTCAAAAACGTAAATTTTACTATAAAGTCAGCACCCACATATCTGGTGTAGCAAATAATTAGAAAAAGAGAGAAAGAAGATTAATCAGACATAAACAGAACCAAAATAGATGCCTCCAGTTCAAAAAGATTTTTGTTACTTTAATGTATTCTTCAGGCAAGAATAAAGCAAGATGAGTATCTAGAGATTTTCATTAAACTATGCAAAATAATAATTATTCTATAAATGATCATATTTAATTTCAACTGCCTAGGAGCCAAACTCATTTTTTCTTTTCTGCATTAATTATCCTCAGCATTATTAAAAGTGTTTCCAACTGAAGCAATATTTCTACCAAGCTAATATTGTAAAAATTCAGTAATTAGAATAATTGAGGATCATCTGAATGGGTCATAGTTCAGCATTTTTTAATATTTTAAAAATGTTTTTATTGCTTTCAAATACAAAGAATAATTCAAACTGTGCTAATAAGGAATTGCCCAGTAGATGATTTTTAGCAAAGCTACATCTAATGGATAAATATATACTTTTTGCAAACACTAAGTTTTTAAAATGCTTACATTATTTCCATTATGGAGATAATTGTCAGGACAAGGTAAATTTTTGCCTAGAATAATTTTATATATATAAATATACACACACACACACACACATATAATGACCTAATGGGATCTCCACAAATGAGGTTTTATTTTATGTCTCTGCTTCTAAACTAAATTAACAACCTGTACAACAAAGTGTCCTTTGCTTTTGAACCAGGTATACAGAAATTCAGTGCCTCGTTTTTGGGGAAGGCATTTATTAGGCCACACTCACCATCTGGACCAGCCTGAAAGCAGGGGGAAAAAAACCACGAAAGGCTTTTGTGACATCAGAGTGTCACAAAGTCCATGGATTTAAACTTCCCTCAGATCCTATTAACTTTTAACTTAGGTTTACTTCTAACTATCTTACTTAACAGGTTTCCTATCCCAGAGCAGTTAGAAGCAGCAAATGAATAGTTTATAGCAACAGTTTTATGTACTTTAAAAAGATCATAAACTTAGAAAAAACTTTATGTATGAAGATGTTCATAATAAGGTATTTGCAACAGTAAAAAATTGGGGAAAAAAATCAACCCCTTCCCAAAAAGGAAAATAAATTGCAGAACACCAATATGACAGAATGCTATACATTCGTTAAAATAATTATATTGTAGCAGTCTTACATCACATGTTGTTAAATGAAAACAGTAGGTTATAAGACTGTCAGTATGGTAAAACATCAACTATATCCAGTGTCTAACAGTAGGAATGTTAACTATGCATGTACTTCACTCTCACCTATAGTAATAGTACTATAATAAGAAAAAACATATGCAAATGAGGCAATACTTGGAGAAATGGCCCCTGTGTCCTAGGTAGCCTATTTAGGGCAAGATCTGAGAAGTTCACATACACTGCAAAGAATGATTTAATAAAGCTGGAGAATTTGAATTAAACGTAAAAATACTTTCAAGTCTGCCAGCATGAGGGTCTACTCTTGATTTAATTTTTTTTTTCCCCACTGACTGATAAATTCTATGACAATAATAAATAATGCAGTTGTTTAACTGAGTCGTTCTACCTGGTTTTTTAGCAGTATTACTTTCTGGGAAGAACCATGGTTTCAGGAAGGGAAGAAGCTCCATCTGCTGGTGCCCTCTGTCACTTGATGGGAGCTCTGAGTAATCTCTTCAGCCTGCTGGGTAAAGTACTCTCCTTTCCCTTTTGATGGCCCACGAGGTCAATCATGGGTACATGGGGCACACATAGACAAAAAGGGTACAGGAAATCATCCGAGTATAAATGGTGATGGAATTTCAAGGGCTACCTCTTTTCTTCTTTTCAAAATGTGTTATAAATAGAATACAAATCTATCTTTAACATATACATGGGGAAAATTTGGTAAATTTTAGAGTCAGAGGGTAAGTGGGGAATTCCTATAGGTAGGTACACCCACAAGCACCAAGAGCATTTTATTTAGATCAAAACTCATAGAAATCTGGGAAAATATAATGTAGTTTACTTAAATAAATCAACCTTGAGAATACCCTTTATCCAACTGTCATTTATTGTGCTACTACTATATGCTACGTGCCTCACTGTATTTGATGCAATACAATAACTGTTATTTACATTGATAACCAAGTATTAACAAAAAAAGATCGAACAATATTTAGTAATTCTATTTAAGAGGGTAGGGATTTCCCTCCCCAACAATTTGGTGAACATGATGTTCAGAGATATCCTAGATGTTCAGAGATATCCTCCTAGTACAGTAAACATAACCAGAAACTTCTGAAAGCACAAATTAAGGGGAGTAAGTGAGTTCTGAAGCTGGTATTTACTATGCAGGTAACTGCTAACAGCCTTGAGCTTGTGTGTGCGTTGTTGTTGTTATTGTTTGTTTTTTGAGCTATTCATTCTGGTAACAGAAGGCCAAGCCAGAGGCCCAAGGGAAATAAACTGAAGAACTGGAGAACCTCACATATCTCTGGTTCTCTAGAGTTTGCTCAGCAGATGAACCAGGAAAAAACCCTGACTTCTTGGAGGAGTGGGTGGGGTATGTTTCAGTCTCAGCCTTGTCTCTGGAAGAGTGGGAAAAGAAAAAAAGAAAGGACACAGTTTTTAGTCATATTGGTTTAGAACCTGGATTAATAATACCTCTGTGGTAACAAAAAAATGATTACAAAAGAGTCCTGGGTTGGCAATGCTCCCAGATGCCTAGGAGAAGCAAACATAAAACCTCTGTGGAGGAATGCACTTTAAACCTAGGTTTCAGGACATTCCCACAGATAAATTCAAAAGAAAATGAACTCACAGTGGAAAAAAAAATCACTGAATTTATGAGGAAACAAGCCACCATGAGTAAGAGTCAGCAGAAGCAACATGTATACAATTAGATACACTGCATATATTAGAATTTTCAGGTACAAAGTATAAAACAGGCATGTTTAATATATTTAAAGGAATGAAATACTGATAAAATTCTTGAATGTATTAAGTAGCAAGATACTTTCAGAATTGAGCAAGCATATTTGAAAAATAACCAAATAGAACTTCTACCGAGAAAAGTGTAAAAAGTGTAACTATTTAAATTTAAAACTCAGATTACAGATTAAAGAGCAAATTATACACTGTTGAGGATAGAATTAATGAACTGAAATAGAGATATTAAGTCAAAGGCTCAAAAAGAAACAAAAATACAGTAAAAAAACCTTGGAAAATAAAATGAAAAGTTCTGACCTATAAACTCACAGTTCTTAAAGGAAACTATAGAGATATTGGGGAATAGGCAGATTTTGAAACGATATTGACTGAAAGTTTTCCAAAATTGATTAAAAAAACCCACCAATCTTCAAATTTTAGAAGTTCAAAAAAATCCCACAAAGAATGAATAAAAATGAAATCTATACTGAGATATAGCACAGAGATTACAAAGCAACCACAATAAAGAAAAGACTTAAAAACAGAGGGAAAAGGCAGATTATTTTTAAGGGAACTACAATTAAACCAGCAGCTGTATTCTCAATAACCACTATGAGAGATAAAGCACACTGTAGTAAATTCTGGAGAGGACAGAGAGAAAATAAACTGGCAACATACATTCTCCACCAAGGAAAACTACTTTTTAAGAGTCAGGGTGAAACAAGAATCTTTGCAGGCAAATAAATAAGGAAAGTATTTATTTCCTACATATTTTCAATACATGAAATCCTGAACTATTTCATGAAAAAGGAACATGATCCCAGAATTAAGAGTCAAGAGGAAAGAAGGAATGGCAAGAAAAAAATTGGTACATGAGTAAACTGAAACACTGACTGTATTATATAATACTACTAATAACTAATTCATGGAGTGAAAATAAAATCAAAATAGAACTAAGATACCAGACAAAAGCAGCAAACAAAGTGGGAGACGGTGACTGGAGGGAAAGCATTCCAAATAGCCTTGTTTCTGAGATGATTAAAGATATTAACTTTAGACCTTGTGAACTTAATTTTGCATAATTTCCAAGATATCTAAAAACTGAATAGAGACTTTAAGTTCCAAACTATTGAAGGAAGACACAGAATTAGGCAAATGACAAGATAAGAAAGTATGAAAAAAGATAACATAAAGCAACAGAAAAAATAGAAATTATAAATGAATCAAAATGACAATAACAATAATATAAGTAGACTAATTAAACTTAAAAAAAGGTTGATCAGACTGAATAAAAGAAAAAGCAAAACTAAAATTAACTATATGCTATATATGAGACACATCTAAAATACAGGAAACAAAATGCTGCAAGTTAAAGGATAGCATAATTTAACAGGAAAATACTGCTAAAATAAGTCATAGGTAGCTATGTTAAAGGCAACTAAAACAGACTTCAAGGCAATATCATTACTGGAAGTAAAGAGAGTAGAGGGTATTTATATAAGTTTTAAGATACAATTCTAAACTTCCATGCATTTAATATTATAGCCCGAAATATAAAAGGCAAACATTGAACAAATCATGAAGAAAATTATAAAATTTTCATCATGGTGAGATTCTAACACACCTGAAAAACTGATAAAGTCGACAAAAATAAAACAACAAGGATATAGATAAGAAAACAGTACCAACAATAAAATAACAATCTGAAGGACATATATAGAACATAACTGACCATGTGCTAGGCCAAAAACAAAAAGATAACTTACATATGTTTGGAAATTTATAAACACACTTCTAAATGAGAAGTTGTGATGGAAATTAGAGAATATTTAGAATAAATGATAATAAACGTGGAATGTAGCATAAAAGTATTAAAGGGAAATCTATACACTTAACTCTTTTTTTTTTTACATCTTTATTGGAGTATAATTGCTTTACAATCGTGTGTTAGTTTCTACTTTATAACAAAGTGAATCAGTTATACATATGCATATGTTCCCATATCTCTTCCCTCTTGTGTCTCCCTCCCTCACACCCTCCCTATCCCACCCCTCCAGGCGATCACAAAGCACGGAGCTGATCTCCCTGTGCTATACGGCTGCTTCCCACTAGCTATCTACCTTACGTTTGGTAGTGTATATATGTCCATGCCTCTCTCTCGCTTTGTCACACCTTACCCTTCCCCCTTCCCCATATCCTCAAGTCCATTCTCTAGTAGGTCTGTGTCTTTATTCCTGTCTTACCCCTAGGTTCTTCATGACATTTTTTTTTCTTAAATTCCATATATATGTATACACTTAACTCTTATATTAAAAAAAAGATAAACCTAAAAACAAATGCACTAAGCACTCAACCTACTGTGGTATAGTGAGATATTTTTCAAAAAGAAAATGGAAAAAGTAGGTTAAAATATGTGAAAGATAAATAAGACATATCAACACCCATCTAATAGAGTCCTAGAATCAGAGAATAAAAAGAATGGGGAAGACAATATTTGAACACATAATGGCTGAGATTTCCCCAGATTTGAAGAAAATTATAGAATCCTCATTCATACACAATGAATCCCAAACAGATTAAATAAAAATGAATTTATACCTGGTCAAGTTGTTGTATTTGACAACAGAAATAATTTTGTCCAACTAGGGACATTCAAAAACAATGCAAAACTGAACGACTAAATAGTGAGACAATTGAAATTAAGAGGAAAGCATCATATTCACTTAGATTTTCTTTAAAGGAGTATGCATGTTTAAAATTTAAGATTGAAGTAGAATTTATAGACAAAAAACAATTAACAGAAAAGAGGATAAGGAAAAGCTCATCCATGCAATAGCAGATAAGAGAGGAGAAAATGCATAAAAAATAGTACAAAGTAAGATGGAAAGAAATAAATCAAAATATGTTAGTATTAACAGACATGATCCAACTAATTTCACCAGCTAAAGAATAAGAGATTCTCCATACCTGATTTAAAAACAGTGAAAAAAACAAATCCAACATGATGTCTAGAAAAAATACACATAAGGACATTAAATTATGAAAGTAAAGTATTGAAAATTACCTAAGAGATGAATCTTACTAATTAAAAAGCTATTCTAGATATATTAATATCACAAAATATAGAATTTAAGGAAAAGATTTATCAGGATAATGAAGGTCACTACACAGTGGTGGAAAAGAACAATTCACCATGAAGCTAAAAACTTCTGAGCCTCTCTACACTTAAAAATAGATCCTAAATATAAAGAACAAAAGAGTCTCATGAAAAGAAATCAATAAATCCATTGTCATAAAGGAAAATCTTATCATATTTCACCAAAAATGGATTGATCAAGCAGGTGAAAAATTAGTAAAGATATAGAAGATTTGATCTTGACAAATTAAGAGTGATATGAAACATTTTAACCCAACAAATGCTCATAAAATAGTCATTTAATGGTAAAATATTAAAAGGATTTCCATTAAAATAAGACCAATATGACTGGTGGCCCTAATCGATGAAATAAAAATGGATGAATTAAATTACAACAAGAAAGATCAAAAAGGATGATACAAAACTGTCCAGACTTTCGGACATCATGCTTATATACATAGAAAATCCAGGCAACTGTATAGAAGAAAAACTAATAGAGTTTAACAAGATTGCTAGATACAAGATCAGTATAACCAATATCAACTGTGTTCCTATTCACCAGCAAACAAAATATTTAATTAAAAAAATTTTTGTATAATGACACTACAAAGTATAAATAACATTGGCATAAATTTAACAAAGTATTCAAAGTCATTATAGGAAACTTTAATAAAAGATGTAAAATTACTTTAGCTGCACATATATGATAGGTTGATAGGAGGATAAAATATCATGAAGTATCAATTATCCATATATTAATCTATAAATCTCATGCTATACTAATTCCAAAAGGGTTTTTTTTGGTTTGGTTTGGTTTGGTTTGGTTTTAACGGAACTTGAAAAGCCAAGTGTAATACACATTGAACAGTTAGAGATAAGACAAGTTTGAGAAGGGTAATATAGCAGGACTCAATAAACATGTAGCAATTACAACAATGTAAAATACTGGCACAAATATAAACCAACAGAGTAATGGAACTAAGTAGAGAAATATACTCTGATTTTTGACAGGTGTAGCGTTACAAATTTACATGGATAAGAAGATGGGAAAGTTGGTAATTCACATCAGAAAAGATAAAATTAAATCTCTGTATCAAATTATTCATTAAATAAATACTAGATTAATTGAACTTCTAAATGTAAAAATCACTACTTTAAAGTTTTGGAAGAAAATAAAGGAGCATATCTTTATGAACCAAAATAGAGAAAGGTTTTAAACAAGACAGAAAAGCACAAATCATAATGGAAAAGATTGACAAACTGAATCCATTAACGTTAAAAACATTTGTATAGCCAAATTCTACAAAGACAAAAATAAAAAATAAGCCACAGCTTACAAGAAGATACCTTCATATACGGACAAATGATTAGTGTCCAGAATATAGAGAGTGCATGCAAATCAGTAAGATAAAGACAATCAACCTAATAAAAAAAAACAAGCAAAAGATTCAATGTGCAATCAAGAACAAAAAAACCCAGAAATGGTCAGTAAACATATATAATGATTCCCAACATCATTTTTAATCAAAGAGCATCTTTATAGCTGTACTTTTTATTTCATGTCATTCTGTAACATTTGAACCTTTTTTAAAAATGGAAGGAATGATTAATTTTATCATAAAGATTAACAAATAGTCAATGTATTTGTGACAGAAAAAGCTTTACGTTAAATTAGCAGCCAAATAGTATGGATTTAATATCCAAAATTACCTTAAATGTAGTGCCTTTTGCAGTGGTGACACCAGAAAAAATCATGTATGTGATCATAAAAGGGTACTGATATTTGGTAGGACTTGTATTTTCTGTAGAGTTGGACATGTCAAAAAAAATGAGAGCAAATATCCAGTATAAGATTTGTATCTTCAGCCTATGATTCAGTTTATGATCATGACTAATTGTAAGACAGCTGTAGCTGGGGGGATTTTTAAAAAGCATTTGTTTTCCACTGATACTAAGCAAGCATTTTGAAAATGTCAGGAAAGAGTCAAGTTAAACTTTTTAATTTTTCATCTCTCTTTAAAATAGATTCCTTCTCCCACTTTGATATTAACAGTTCATTATGATTTAACTTGTTGGCTGCTAAAAAGAACTTCAAATTCGAGCCATTAGCAATTATGCCCCCCTGAAGTTGAAGGTCTCCACATGCTTCTCAACATTGCATGTACTTCGGGTACAGGGGAAAAAAACTTCCCTGAGTCTAAATCAAAAGGAAATCTTTTGTGGTGAAGAATTCAGCCATCAGCCATCTTCTGGAAAACCTCACTTTTCTGGTGAAGCTGGCATCCAGCCTGGCTAAGATCAAGAGGCACAATGACCAAAGGGTCAGGTACACATGGCCCTTGGAAATAACACAAGAGATAATCTGTCAAAAGAGAAAGAGTTGAATGCATATGAACCCAAACTACATTTTAGATGTCATGAGTCATGTCCACGATGATCCACCCAACTCCTCAGAGATATGTGATGTTAAGAAATAAGGAGATGAGATCAACTGACTAGGTCTTTGGAAAGAAGAAAGCCATAGGATCCTCCACTGGTTCCAGAAAGCAGGAAAGAAAATACAAGATCCCAAGATTTGTGAAGTGTGAGGCGGGCAGGGAGGAGAGTGAGGGTACTGCTACTTCCCTAGAGCTTCTGGAAGCATTTGCATGAGAGCGCAGACGATGAGGAACCACGGTGATCTTAGAAACAACACATGAGCAAAACAATGAACTTCTCTGAGCCTCAGTTTCCTCATCAAAACTTCACAGGGCTGTTATGAAAAATAAATGGTATAAAGATACATGTGAAAGCACTAATTTTTCTAACTGAAAGAACAGACAACGTGACAAAAATGCTTCTCAGGATGGTAATAACTGGCCCCTTCTCTCTTCCTTTAAGGCTGAGATTAAGCGACATTTCCCTGGAGAGTCTTCTCTGATCACCTACCTAGAGTAAGTGTCTTGTTATTCTCTACCTGGACTTTTAGTAATTGTTTTCCTCATAGCCCTATCTCAGTGCTCAACAATCTAATGAGGTGGTGCTATCAATACTCCCCTTTTACAGATGAGAAAGCTGAGTCCAAGAAAAGTTTAGGCCACACAGCAAGTACGGAATAAAGCCAGGATTTGAACCCAGCCAGTGTGGCTCCAGTGTCCTTGCTTTTAACTCCCATGCTATATTCCCTGATCTAGAATTTGAATAAAAAATGGAAATTGACAAAACAAAACAAAAATATTATTACCTGGCTTCATCATTCACCAAGAGGATGGGTTTTAAACAAGAAGGGAGTTTAAAACCCAAGAAGGGAGTAGAAAAAGACTAAAGGAAAAAGGAAAGGAATTATGAAATGGTTGTCTTCTTGGAATAAAACCAAAAAAAATTTTTAAAGGAGGGCATGCAGGATTATCATCTGAGGGTGTAAGTAAGTAAGTGTTGTTGCTGCGTGCCCAAATCAGCCTGGGGAAGTGCTGGCTTGTCCTGGCTTCCCTGCTTTGGCTCAGGGACTCACCTGTCAAAATGAGTATGATGTCGCCGCCAACCTTCCAAATGCCCTGGTGTTTGCTTCCCTCGTGCTTATGCTAAATTCTTCTCCTGCTAATACTGTTATATGTTTTTCTTTTGGAGACATTCGTGCAAGTGTAAAAGAATTAGTTGTGATGAAAGCCACCCAATCAACAGCTTTAACAACGTGGCAGAGTTTTTACTTCCAGCCCTTTCTGCAAATTACTTAAAATGAAATACTATATGACTACACTTCATGCTGTGTTCCAATCTCAGATTAAAGCCAACCTTTTCCTCCAAAACAGGACATGCCTGAGGGTGTGTAATGAGTCCTAAAAAGGAACAACAGAAGTTGGATCTCATTTTCTCACTTAGCACAAGCCTAGTATTTTTTTTTTTTTTGATGTAGCTGCATTGAGGATCCTTTTATTAGAGACACACGTTGATTCAAGTCATCAACGGAACAAGTATAAATTAAGATGTTTTACCAGGAACTGTGGTGTCCTAAGAGGCACTATCACAGGACTTTACCACGGTTCTCATGATGGAGTCTCTCTCTTAATCAGGAAGAAGGGAATTCACAACCCTGAACTTCCGGTGAACTGACAAAACTTGCCTGTGGTGTCTGTCTTGCTCTTGTGGCCACTGTTTTATCTGTGAATCAGAATGCTCTGTGGGGACAGCAGGCATGGGTGGCCCTGCCTTGGGGTCATGCTCAGAAGCTCTCTCTGCAGGTCAGCTCTAGCATTTACAACAGCAAGACCAAGGGAACACATGGGGGCTCTCACACCATGAACCTAACTGGTTCAAAGGTTCTAAGTCAAGCTAATAAACCAGTAAAATATTCTACCTCCCCACCATGATAAATAAACCTCCATGACAACATAATTGAACAAGTGTAAAACTACGTGTGTGTTTTTTTTAATGAACGCTAGTCAGTGAGACATCAAAGATGACTAATGTTCATTAGCATTGTGTATGTCTTAGGTTTCTGTTGATGGGCCAACAATGTTTAGACGAGTCATAAACACATAACTCAGAGATATTTTTTATTCCATAAAATTTCATTTTCCTGGCTTCCATTTTTGTAAAATAAATATGTTATCATAGTTAAGATTTTCACATAGATTTTCTTATATTGACAGTAACGTTAAATTAGATCATCTTTCTTGAGTCATGGTAGCTCTTATATTTGTTTTGTTAATTTTAATTTAGATAAATTTATTTCTGCTGAGACGATAACTTGGAATTGTCAATAAAATTCTTAACGTAAATCAAATTTTTAAA
The DNA here is from genome assembly GCF_003676395.1 of Aethalodelphis obliquidens. NCBI lineage: Eukaryota > Metazoa > Chordata > Mammalia > Artiodactyla > Delphinidae > Aethalodelphis > Aethalodelphis obliquidens. The sequence goes on along the minus strand of NW_020837951.1, from coordinate 66,892,281 downwards.
TGCCCCATTAGTTTTATACATTGCTTTAATGTTCAAACACTGTAATAAAATCACATGTGATAATTTTTAATTTTCGTGGAAAATATAACAATATTTTAATCTCATCATTCAAACCATCGCATTTTCAACCTCCATTATCTCTTAAAGCAATATCTAGATCCATAAAGCATTTAGGTTCTCTTCTTTCAAATTTTTCAATGCTATTATAAAGAAAACCAAAGCCAGCAGTAGGTTTATCAATTTGGTAAAATCTTCTTGCAGTTAAGACTATCCTTTTTGATCCATGGTAGCCAGAAAATAACTGTGATACAAATTAGTTTCAGGACTACTCATACATAAATCCTTCCCTTTACAGTGTTCATCACATTTCTTGGAGTGCCACTTTTGTTAAGCTGCTTCCCAGTTTATTTTTATTCAGTAAAATCATCTCCTAAATAAAATATTTTTAAGTCCTTTACAAATGGAGTAAACAAACGTTTATATTTCTGGGTTTTTACAAAATAAAACTTCTGCAAATGTTATGAATAGCAAGCAAGAGTTCACACTAAATAATTATGGGTACCAAAAATTCAAAACTCGTTTCTGCAAAAGGCCATGATTAACTCTTCATTTATGTATCTTTTGTGATGTCCCATAACTGTTCGGTGTATCTTTTAAAAATTTAATCTAAGTATTTTAATAACATTGAGTCGGCATTATCAGCCATCCGGCACAGTGGTTAGAAGGTCAGTTTTGGTATTTGTTTCATCAAGCTATTTCATATTTGAACAGATCCAAAAAGCATGGTGTATAATCTCATGGTGTATTGTTCCAAAGGGTGTCATTGCTATGAGTGCATTAGAAGCTACACTTTCTAATAACAAATACCCTAAATAATTTCATACAAGCTACTTGGAAATAAATCGTATTTGACTTTGGAGCATCTTTTATGATAACTCATAGTATAATTACACTCCTCGTTACTTTTCATATAAAAAAGAAAAATGAAAATCTACTCTGTGAATATGATTCTGGGTAGAATGATGTACATAATAGAGAAATATGGTTGTTAGAAAGAGAAGGAAATGTGAGGTGATAATTTGACCATGAAAAACTAGCTTAAGAGCTAACCATGTATCTTGTAATATTACCTACAAACAGTAAATAAATGTAAAATTTTAAATTACAAAATTCTTGGGAAACAGATTCTATTTTTTAGGTATCCCAGGTACAACATCCTCTAACCTTGGTGTCCCAATATGTAAATACTACCCTGAAAACCTTTAAGTTCCTGCAGAGACATAAGACTGTTTTACTCATTAGAATTTTTTTAAAGTGGGCAGAGAATACCCTAATTTCCTAGTTACAGCTACGGAGTAGCAGAAAATAAAAAAGACCCTTATGCTTTATTGTCAAATCACTGGATCCAAGAGTTCCAACCTCAAGCTCCTTTTCAGCGTCTTTTCACTAGAGTAAAAGCTTCAGCTCTTGCGGAACTCTGAGGAAAAGTAACACTAGAGGGCGGTAGGAGTTTGCAACTTAAAGGCTGCTCCGCCAGCAACACCCAGCGTTGTACCTGACAGACATCAATTGTAATTCAGTCCCCGAAAAAGACCCTTAACCATCAGGGCTCCAACGAAACAAGATTACGAAACTATAAATGTGTTTTGCTTGAACTCGAAGAGAGAACAAGAATCTCGTTGGCTCTAGCAGATAGTCTACAGTCTATCATACAAGCAGGTGAAAAAGATATTAAACAGATTCCAAAGAGAGCAAAGGGGCAAGAGGAGAGCTAGTAACTTAGTTTCTTTTGGTCAAGTCGTGCAGATTAGTAAATTTTTGGCACGTGTAAAAGTGTGTATGAGTGTGTATGAGAATTTCTGCCAAAATATCAAATATTTACCTTTAAAAACATGTACAAATTGTCATGTACTGCATTATTTTAACCCAGACTGAGTTGAACTTCCATAATACTGTTAACATAAATATAGAAGATTCCATTATAATAACATCCCTAAGGGCAAGTAATCTGCATTTAGGACCATGAGCTGCAGATTTTATTTAAAAAAAAAAAAGGCAAAATGGAAATATGACTTTCAGATATTCTGTCCCAAATCTTTTTAGTGTTATGACTGATGTAAAAACCTTTTTTTTTAAGTTGAAAAATGTCTCACCTGGTGTCATTCACTGCCTGACTGCCTAAGGGCCATTGTTCACACCACAAAGGTAAGACATGCTTTAGAGCCAGAAGTTGTCTTGCCTTTGGATGGAAGACAAACTACATATTAGAGGAAATGTATAATTTAGTAGCTTCTTATACTTTTGATATGTACACGTTTTTTAAAAGGACTAATGTTAATTTACATAGTGATTTGCAATTGCATATAAAACTACAAAGGGAAGCTTGTACCGGGTGATTACAATAACAACTTTTTAAATTATACTTGAGCCTGATCAATCCAGTCTCCTTCAAGACCAGCAGATTGAACCTGGTGTTTGACCAAACTGATGGGTAAAATATTTCTATGAAGTTTTTTTTGTTTGGTCAGTCAACACAAGCTAGTTACAAATACCTTTGCCAAGCATGACCTATACAAAGTTTAAAATCTTGGGCACACTTGGAATTTAGTCACATCACATAAGGAACACTGGTTCAGGAGTTCAAAAAAAATCATGGTCTCAATATACACAGAAATGCTGTCCTAAAGGTAAAGGGTGAAAATTATTACTAATAATGTTTCCTTATTATTGCCCTGAACCTTACTTCCTGCCCAATATCAGACTGATATGATTTTTGAATCATTCATTCATTCACCAACAATATTTGCAGTTACCCTGTTAAGAGGTGGACAGTGGCTCAGTTCACTTCTATATTTTTAAGCTCCCACACCTATTTTCAAAAATGAAAAAGTGGAAAAAGAATAATGCCAAAACTGTGGTACACTTTAAGTCTTTACATCTCATAAATTAAAACCATAAAGTCACAGTACAACTATGCTATTTGTAGGATAATTACAGAATAGTATATGAAACAGTTAGTTTATAGTACCCTACCGGCTATATGATGTAGTAAAAGGACACAGATCTACAGTTATATAATGAATATCTTTCAGTTCTCTTAGTGTATCTGTGTGTATAGAAGTTCATAGTTGACGATGATATTATTTGAAGCCTTTTGAGCATGTGAGGGCTGGACCAAGGGGCCTTCATCCCACCCCACTCTCCCACGATAGTGGGAAATAGCTTTGATTCTTGTCCTCACAAATCTTGAATTCTTAGCAGGGAGACAACTTTCCCAAAGGCATTTAGGGTACAGGACTGAGGGGGCTCTGAGGGCCATAATTATTACAATAGGGCAGAACAAGCATCAGAGAGGGAGCCCAGTCTTGCTGGGAGAGTCTTCTGAACTGAAACTTGAAGGATGGGATATGAGTTATCCAGTGGAATGATAATGACACGTAGAGAGGGTCCAGGAGGCTCCAAGGGCATTCCCAAACGCACAGGCATTTGAATAAACATGGAATACTTGGGAACTGAAGTTAAAGTTAAAGGAGGGTCCTGAAAAAGGAAAGTATATCTATATATATACATACACACACACGTGTATATGTATAACTTTTGCTGTACACCTGAAACTAACACAGCATTGTAAATTAACTATACTTCAATTTTTTAAATGGCTAAAAAACATAAAAGAAGATATAAATAAATGAAAGGAAAAACCATGTACTTTATAGATTTGAATACTTGATATAAATAGAGATGTTAATGATTCCCCCTGCAAAAACGTTAAAGGAAGGTCTTTTCAGCATCAAGGTTAGATTTTTGGTCTCAAGTCCAGAATTGTTGATATGTACCTGAATGTTCAGTTTGGAAATCCAGGCTGGACATTCACAAAAAAATGATCAGGAGATTCTCAGTCCCGAAACCAGAGGGTTTCTTTTTGTTTTGTTTGCTGTGTTTTAAATAAGACATCCTATGACAGAGATAATGAAGCTAAATAAATAAAACATCTGTTTGAGAACAGTGGTTTTCACATTTGAAATGGCTACCCATTTGGCTTATGAAATGCATTTTGTGGGTCTTGAGACTAGCATTTTTAGAATAAAACGTAATAGGAAAAAACCAAAACAGAAAGAAAATATCTGAGAATATCCCACATATTGAGAATGTTATTTCGTGAAATATCTATTTCATTTTGTGTATGTGGGAAGCAGGGGAGCAACGTTACTTCTTACTATTTGGGTGGTCATGGTCACAAAATTTTTGAAAAAAATGCTGACATAGAATAGAAGTTAACCAGAAAAGCTACTGAATTAGAAAGCTGAAGACATTTTACGAATGCAGAGATACTGGTGACATGAAAGTTTCAGTGCTTTGGAGAAAAAGAGATAGAAGATGAACTAAAAAGGATTTAAAGATCTGGGACCATCAAATAGTATTCCAGGGTTTCAGCCTATACTATTGATTCAACTAGCATCCATTTGTGAAACTGGGATGTCTTCCTCTGTCTGCCCAGCTAACTCTGGCACATCCTACAAATGGCTTAAACATCGCTCCCTCAGATCTTCCTTGCTGCTCCTCTTGTTACAATCTCTCATTCTGCTTCTCACCTTTCCTTTATAGCACTTATCACAATTATATACTCATTTGTGTTTATCTAATGTTTCTCTCTTGGTTTCTAAATGAACTTTAAACTCAGAGGTCAGGTTTTACTTCTGGTGTTGATTGCTACATAATGCCTGCAAGGCATTCAATTCTCATTTAAGGACCAGAGGGGCAGGAGAAATTGTGAAAGATGTTAGATGGGCAAAAAGACTATGGGGTGTCCTGTCTAGCTCACCCTTCTGTGTTTTCTGAGAAGTTCACTGCCTGTATTTTTTATTCTGTATTTTGTAGAAAACTGATAATAATGCAAATGATTCTCATCCATGGAAACGCAGGGGGTTTTGGTGAATATGCAATTGATTAATACCCATGGATACTGACTAGTTTTGCATTAGTAACAAGTTCATCTCAGCATTCCTAATTGCCTATATAGGTGTATTCTTTGAGTTTTCTTTTCAAACCAGTTGTAAAATGTTCACATTCCTCTCATTAACTAATAAGTTATATAAAATCTTTGATATGTGTTCATTTTATTTGTATGAGAGCCATGATTTTATCTTTAAAAAATTATATCCTAATAGGAGGGGGAAAAGGAAGAAAGAAAGAAAATGGAGCCTTGGCTAGCAGGAAAGAACATGTGGCCATGGCTGAGGACTGGTGTGACCCAGTTGTGGTTATATTAAGAGAAAGAGTCTGATGAAACAAAGAGAAGGAAGGCATCAGAAAGAAGGCTCATTTGATAAGCTTAACCAGAGACAGCAATGTAGCACTCTTAGAAAGGAGAGTTTATTTTATTTAAACAGAGACATAAACCTAAATATAACACGTGAAAACCAATACCTGTTCCTTCCACGTATTCTATACTGGCAAGGCTTTCCATTTTTAGAATCTACAGCCTAGAGGACCTGACACAGCTTCAGAGACGATTCAGAAGAAAGTTCTATTTTTTTTCCATTGTTCACCTGCAAGCTGGCATACGTCCTATGTAGTTCTCATCAAAGTCACCTACTAACAAAATGAACTAATTAACCATTATGATATGTCACTTAAATAGAGCACAGAGGAAGTCCTACAGCGAAAAGTCAGTATTACCTAGCAAAAAGCAATTGGAAACGTATTTAAATGAGCAAGGGTATCTTTCACTAAGAAAAAAATGGCATCAGTAAAGCTAAAACTTGCTTATCTTCAACATCACCAACCTATTCATTAGAATGGCTAAGATCCTTAAATTGAATTCAGGTGGTTTATTTCAATTCAGAAATTAAGTTAATAAGAGCTTCCCTATAGCTTTATAAAATTAAATTCCATTTACTAAATCTGGACACAGAGTCTGAGCAGAATTTGGTTTGGGTTCCATGGTCTAAATATTTATAATAGGTCTCAAATGAGTGTTCACATAACTCTGAGTAATAGGTACTGATTCTACAACAAAAAGGCATTATGCTACACATTCCAGCAGTAACATTAAATGCATAAATGTGCCATATTCAGCAGAACAATTGTGAAGGTCCTACCCATGATATAACGCATCATAACAAACCCAAGTGGTTTCTTGCAGTCATCACAATCAAGACTGTCTGGCACGAATTTTATATGCATTTTCATTGCAAAGTTTTTTTTCAACTGTAAGCAAACATAACAACGTTTCAAAAGGCAAAAAAAAAAAGCAACTTGTACAATGTTCCTACAAGTTCATACAACACAGACTTGAATCTGCAACAGGCACAGACACACGTGCATACATCCTGGCATAATATAAACCTAAATTACAAGCAATAAGCAATGCTTTCCTTTAGATAGCATTTCACTATTCACAAAACATCTGGGTACATCATCTTCCTCACACTTTTGTAAGGTCATTCACTGTTATCATCCCCATTTTATAGATGAAGAAATCAAGGTTAGAAGTCTGGTTTGTGGGCACAGAACTGAAAAGAGGCAAGGTCAGATACTAATCAAGGTCTTCTGTTTCCAATTTTCATGTCTCATCCTCTAACCATAACTCATCCAGGTAAAACAAAAATCATTGTGGCATGCTGTTCACTGCTGCAATGGAAAAAATTCATACTGCCTGGATTAAAGTCCCAGCTCTATCACTTATTAGCTATGTGTTTCTAGCCAATTTACTTAACCTCTCTGTGCCTATTTCACCAGCTCTAAACTTGGGATAACAGTATCACCTGTCTTAAGCACTGTAACAAGAATTAAAATATTTATGAAGCACTTAAAACAGTGTCTGGCACCTAGAAAATAAAATACAGTTCTTCAAATTTCAGCAAATCAAAGTTAACACATGGACCCTGAGTGCCTGGTTCACTGCCTGGACACCTGCTGACTGTCATGTATCTGATGATCCATGGGCAGTAAGGTGGAGCTTCCAGCATTGATGCCCACATTCTCCCCAGGAATCCTTCCCTGAGGGGTTGGGGAGCTCCCTTCTCCACATTTACAGAGCAATTTCATAGTGTCCTATCCAAAGACATGGAGGAACTCTGCCACTTGGGACTCAGAGCCTCTTTCTAGCCTTGGGTAATAATTATACAGTATATTTCGAGCAGTTATGCTCTTTTCTATTTTAATTTGTTGCAGACAATAACCACTGCCTCTTATTGAGCAACTACTAGATGTAAAACACTGTGTTAGGTGCTTTCAGCCATTTTGTACTCCTTACAAAGTATGCACCATTACCCCCATTTAAAAAGTGAGACTTGGGCTTCCCTGGTGGTACAGTGGTTAAGAATCCACCTGCCAATGCAGGGGACATGGGTTCAAGCCCTGGTCCGGGAAGATCCCACATGCCACAGAGCAACTAAGCCCATGCGCCACAACCACTGAGCCTGCACTCCAGAGCCCGCGAGCCACAACTACTGAGCCCACGTAGCACAACTACTGAAGCCTGTGCGCCTAGAGCCCGTGCTCCACAACAAGAGAAGCCACTGCAATAAGAAGCCTGTGCACCACAAACAAAGAGTAGCCCTGCTCGCCGCAACTAGAGAAAGCCCGTGCGCAGCAAAGAAGATCCAACACAGCCAAAAAATAAATAAAATAAAATTTTAAAATAAATATAAATAAATAAAAAGTGAGACTCTAAGGAGTTAGTTTACCCAAAGACCCAGCAAGTTGTAAAACCCACATTTAGCTGGCTCACAGGTGCTGTCTGACTCCAAAAGCTCTGCCCTTGACATCATACAGTGTTTCCTCCAAGGGCCAAATCAAGCAATATTCATGTGTCCTATCTTGTTTTATATTAGAATAAAACCAAATTGATCCTATATTGTTTTATGCTCTGCATTGTTTCACAAGGACCTGAAATTCCTTACATAAACATATGAACTAAATAACAATTTTCTGAGAGGATGAAAAACAGAAAAGAGAAAACAGAGTGGAAACCAGATAAAAAGTTAGCCTGTGAAACTCATGAGATAAAGGTGGGTGAAAATGGCTAGTACTGGACCGTGATTCAACTTGCCATCAGCACTGAAGCGTTAACTCCTTTCCCTCTACTGAGGGAGGAGCATGAAACATTAAGATTATGTAGGGCCCCAGCGGAGGGTATGTCTAAGCACACATTAGGCACTGTTGAATAAAGCGGTGTTGAACCATTCGAAAACCATCATTAATTAGCCAAGCAAACCTGACTTCTAATTTCAATTTGACCATTAACTATCTGGGTGATTTTAAGCTAGTTTTTCACCTGTAAAATAGTATTTATCTCACAAGGTGATTCAGAGCACTGAATGAGTGACTGTACTGTAAGGGATACTGTCTGACAAATAATAATAAGAATTCAATAATTGATAGGTAGCTATTAGGACAACATTCTTGTAATCTTTTCCTCCTTTTCTCCTCTTCTCCTTTTTTCTCTCTCTCCCTCCCACCTTCTTCCTTCCCCTTCCTTTTACTTCCCTTCCTTTTCTGGCTGGTCACCTAGAGAATTTATTTCAATTCCATCCAGGTCTAGAGATTTCTAAGTACTTTGGGGATCAGCTCTAAAGCACTATCTAAGATAGCCAAGTACTAGCTAAGGAAAAGCGAGGATGTGAAATAAGTAAATATGGCTTCTGGTATAAGGAATTCATATTCTTCACAAAGAATGGACAAATATATATATTTTACTGCCTACCAGCTGAGGATATGAGACTGGATAAAGAAGCTTAAGGAAATAGGCACTGGTAAATAGATCATTTGGGACATGATATGGTGAAGGAAGGGCTAGAAATCTGCAGAGGATATTTCAGGAGCATGTAGATGAGAGGGACCACATACAATAATAAAAAATTATAATAACACACTTAAAAGAGAACAAAAAGGGGTTTTTGTTTGTTTGTTTTTACTGAGAGCTTCATTAAAGAGAAGTAGCTGGAGAAAGAAGGGAAGATAGGAGGAAAGAGGTAGGAGGAAAGGGCAATCCAGGATCGTGTGCAGCAAACACACTCCAGGACCCCCAACTCCCTGGACTCCGTAACAAGCACCTACAGTGCACTGAGAAAGTAAATCAAATACATGCTATACACTTTACACTGGCAAATGCTTCACATCAAAGAAGATGGCAGGGGTCAAGGAGTAAAAGTATATCAGCTTCTAATGGACCCTTTCCCGGCCAGAGGTTCCAACTTTTGGCTTCTGCAATGAAAAGATGATCCTTACTGAACAAGATATCACAACTAATGCTGGGAAGTTTCCATGTAAAACTTTGAGAAGTTGGCTTTTGTGAAGAACCCTCTTGATTCCAAATGTCACAAGACGAAGATTTCAGAAGAGAATTCTAGTATTTATTTGCTCCAGAGTATGTGAATGAATTCACAGGGAGGAAGAGCATGGGTTATGGGGGAAGCACCGGCTTTGGAACCAGAGAGACCTGGGTCTGCTTTTCCCCTGTGGGACCGTGACCATGGCTCCTGGCCTCTTTGGGCCTCAGATTTCTCAAGGTTGACATGAGAATTAAGCCCAGTAACTGTAAGTCATCTAAAAGAGATGAAATATAAGAGACACTAGAACATTTTTTTGTAGCTAACTCAAACAGAAAGGGAGATCATAAATCCATTATTGAAAATAATAACAATAAAAGATGTTTGTTTTGGAAATACAACTTCTGAGAACTGTAAAATCATATCCTAAGAAGTTAACTGTGCACTTTCATTTTTACCTTTCTTAGTTCGGAGATCAATTAAACTGGTAAGTCGTATTTCTAAGAGCATTATACTATATATACATATAATTATTACAGATGCTTAAAATCTTTTGATGGCTTTTTAATTGTTTTAAAAGGGTAAAGTCAGTGTTTACATGCCACCCCAAGCAATAATTCTGTCAGATCCCCTTAAAACAGGGCTGAGCTTGATCCCTCCTTGGAAGCGAACCCTGCAACAAGATGCAAGGTGTGGCCACAACTCCTAACTCATGTCGGTGGCTCCACTGTGGATTGGGTTCCACCCTCTGCAGTCTGTGGGAACCTTACAAAGGATGAGTTTGGTAAAACTGTGCCTTGCGGCACTTTGCCTGTTGGAATGCCCAATGCTAACATCAACCCAATCATACTCATTCCTCCTCACCAGGGCCACAATAGACAGTGCATTAAAATGAACATAGATGCTCTTGCAAGCTTATTCTAGAACAAACACACAAGACTGAACAGAGAGAGCCTCTCAAATCTTACATTGAAGTTATCATCCAGGGCAATCGGATTGCTGGCTTTGGAAATGATTTGCTGTACCACAGCCAGTAGAGTTTCCTCCCTTGTAAATTTCTGGTTGAACCCAAATACATCATGCTGAACAATACAAGGTTTCTGGCAAATCAATCTTCAGAGGTTCAGAGGGGTCTATCTGGAAGCATCACAATATGATGGTGGGTTAGGAGTCTGTGTACATCTACTTGTTCAGCATGGAAGTCACTAGATTTCTCAGTTTTCTCAAGTGCATATCGTATCTGTGGCACAGGGTTATTTAATGAATGCCCGAGAAAATTCCAAAGAGAAGTTAACCTACAGTGGACACTAAAGAGTGTTATTAATATTGTTACAGGTTCTTATGAAAAGAATCAGAGATAATACTTAGCGCCCAGCTCAAGATGACAGAATCTCAGATGCTCCTGCTAACATCTATGAAATAATTCAGTAAGTTACACTGCTGCTTCCTCTCTCTCTCTCTGGCCTCCGCTCCTCCCTGACCCCCCCAAAAAAAATCAGTTCTCACTGTTTTCTTTTGTTTTTTCACATCTTTATTGGAGTATTATTGCTTTACAATGGTATGTTAGTTTCTGCTGTATAACAAAGTGAATCAGCTATACATATACATACATCCCCATATATCCTCCCTCTTGCATCTCCCTCCCACCCTCCCTATCCCACCCCTCTAGGTGGTCACAAAGCACTGACCTGATCTCCCTGTGCTATGCAGCTGCTTCCCACTAGCTAACAATTTTACATTTGGTAGTGTATATATGTCCATGCCACTCTTTCACTTCATCCCAGCTTACCCTTCCCCCTCCCCGTGTCCTCAATTCAATTCTCTATGTCTGCATCTTTATTCCTGTCCTGCACCTAGGTTCTACAGAACCATTATTGGTTTTTCTTTTTTTTTAGATTCCATATATATGTGTTAGCATACGGTATTTGTTTTTCTCTTTCTGACTTATTTCACTCTGTATGACAGTCTCTAGGTCCATCCACCTCGCTACAAATAACTCAATTTCGTTTCTTTTTAGGGCTGAGTAATATTCCATTGTACATATGTGCCACATCTTCTCTATCAACTCACCTGTCGATGGACACTTAGGTTGTTTCCATGTCCTGGGTATTGTAAATAGAGCTGCAATGAAAATTGTGGTACATGACTCTTTTTGAATTATGGTTTTCTGAGGGTATATGCCCAGTAGTGGGATTGCTGGGTCATATGGTAGTTCTATTCTTAGTTTTTTGAGAAACCTGCATACTGTTCTCCATAGTGGCTGTATCAATTTACATTCCCACCAACAGTGCAAGAGGGTTCCCTTTTCTCCACACCCTCTCCAGTATTTATTGTTTGTAGATTTCTTGATGATGGCCATTCTGACTGGTGTGAGATGATATCTCACTGTAGTTTTGATTTGCATTTCTCTAATGACTAGTGATGTTGAGCATCCTTTCACGTGTTTGTTGGCAATCTGTATATCTTCTTGCAGAAATGTCTATTTAGGTCTTCTGCCCATTTTTGGATTGGGCTGTTTGGTTTTCTGATATTGAGCTGCATGAGCTGCTTGTAAATTTTGGAGATTAATCCTCTGTCAGTTGCTTCAATTACAAATATGTTCTCCCATTCTGAGGGTTGTCTTTTGGTCTTGTTTATGGTTTCCTGTCCTGTGCAAAAGCTTTTAAGTTTCATTAGGTCCCATTTGTTTATTTTTGTTTCTATTTCCATTTCTCTAGGAGGTGGGTCAAAAGGATCTTGCTGTGATTTATGTCATAGAGTGTTCTGCCTATGTTTTCCTCTAAGAGTTTGATAGTGTCTGGCCTTACATTTAGGTCTTTAATACACTTTGAGATTATTTTTATGTATGGTGTTAGAGAGTGTTCTAATCTCATTCTTTTACATGTAGCTATCCAGTTTTCCTGGCACCACTTATTGAAGAGACTGTCTTTTCTCCATTATATATTCTTACCTTCTTTATCAAAGATAAGGTGACCATATGTGCGTGGGTTTATCTCTGGGCTTTCTATCCTGTTCCATTGATTTATATATCTCTTTTTGTGCTAGTACCATATTGTCATGATTACTGTAGCTTTGTAGTATAGTCTGAAGTCAAGGAGGCTGATTCCCCCAACTCCACTTTTCTTTCTCAAGATTGCTTTGGCTATTCAGGGTCTGTTGTGTTTCCATATAATTGTAAAATTTTTTGTTCTAGTTCTGTGAAAAATGCCTTTGGTAGTTTGATAGGGATTGCACTGAATCTGTAGATTGCTTTGGGTAGTATAGTCATTTTCACAATGTTGATTCTTCTAATCCAAGAACATGGTATATCTCTCCATCTGTTGGTATCATCTTTAATTTCTTTCCTCAGTGTCTTATAGTTTTCTGCATACAGGTCTTTTGTCTCCTTAGGTAGGTTTATTCTGAGGTATATTATTCTTTTTGTTACAATGGTAAATGGGAGTGTTTCCTTAATTTCTCTTTCAGATTCTTCATCATTAGTGTTTAGGAATGCAAGAGATTTCTGTGCATTAATTTTGTATCCTGCTACTCTACCAAATTCATTGATTAGCTCTAGTAGTTTCCTGGTAGCATCTTTAGGATTCTCTACATATAGCATCATGTCATCTGCAAACAGTGACAGTTTTACTTCCACTTTTACAATTTGGATTCCTTTTATTTCATTTTCTTCTCTGATTGCTGCGCCTAAAACTTTCAAAACTATGTTGAATAATAGTGGCGAGAGTGGGCAACCTTGTCTCATTCCTGATCTTAGTGGAAATGGTTTCAGTTTTTCACCATTGAGAACGATGTTGGCTGTGGGTTTGTCATATATGGCCTTTATTATGTTGAGGAAAGTTCCCTCTGTGCCTACTTTCTAGAGGGTTTTTTTTATCATAAATGGTGTTGAATTTTGTCAAAAGCTTTTTCGGCAGCTATTGAGATGATCACATGGTTTTTATCCTTCAATTTGTTAATATGGTTTATCACGTTGATTGATTTGAGTATTGAGGAATCCTTGCATTTCTGTGATTAAACCCCACTTGATCATGGTGTATGATCCTTTTAATGTGCTGTTGGATTCCGTTTGCTAGCATATTGTTGAGGATTTTTGCCTCTATGTTCATCAGTAATATTGGCCTGTAGTTTTCTTTTTTGGGGCATCTTTGTCTGGTTTTGGTATCAGGGTGATGGTGGCCTCACAGAATGAGTTTGGGAGTGTTCCTCCCTCTGCTATAGTTTGGAAGAGTTTGAGAAGGATAGGTGTTAGCTCTTCTCTAAATGTTTGGTAGAATTCGCCTGTGAGGCCATCTCTTCTGGGCTTTCGTTTTTTGGAAGATTTTTAATCACCGTTTCAATTTCAGTGCTTGTGATTGGTCTATATATTTCCTATTTCTTCCTGGTTCAGTCTCAGAAGATTGTGCTTTTCTAAGAATTTGTCCATTTCTTCCAAGTTGTCCAATTTATTGGCATATAGTTGCTTATAGTAATCTCTCATGATCCTTTGTATTTCTGCAGTGTCAGTTGTTACTTCTCCTTTTTCATTTCTAATTCTGTTGAATTGAGTCTTCTCCCTTTTTTTCTTGATGAGTCTGGCTAATGGTTTATCAATGTTCTATATCTTCTCAAAGAACCAGCTTTTAGTTTTATTGATCTTTGCTATCGTTTCCTTCATTTCTTTTTCATTTATTTCTGATCTGAGCTTTATGATTTCTTCCCTTCTGCTAACTTTGGGGTTTTTTTGTTCTTCTTTCACTAATTGCTTTAGGTGTAAGGTTAGGTTGTTTATTTGAGATGTTTCTTGTTCCTTGAGGTAGGACTGTATTGCTATAAACTTCACTCTTAGAACTGCTTTTGCTGCATCCCATAGGTATTAGGTCATCGTGTTTTCATTGTCCTTTGTTTCTAGGTATTTTTTGATTTCCTCTTTGATTTCTTCAGTGATCTCTTGGTTATTTACTACTATATTGTTTAGCCTCCATGTGTTTGTATTTTTTGCAGATTTTTTCCTGTAATTGAAATCTAATCTCATGGTGTTGTGGTTGGAAAAGATACTTGATACGACTTCAATTTTCTCAAATTTACCAAAGTTTGTTTTGTTAACCAAGATATGATCTATCCTGGAAAATGTTCCATTAGCACTTGAGAAGAAACTGTATTCTGTTGTTTTTGGATGGAGTGTCCTATAGATATTAATTAAGTCCATCTTGTTTAATGTATCATTTAAAGCTTGTGTTTCCTTATTTATTTTCATTTTGGTTGATCTGTCCATTGGTGAAAGTGTGGTGTCAAAGTTCCCTACTATGACTGTGTTACTGTCGATTTCTCCTTTTATGGCTGTTAGCATTTGCCTTATGTATTGAGATGCTCTTATGTTGGGTGCATACATATTTACAATTGTTATATCTTCTTCTTGGAGTGATCCCTTGATCATTATGTATTGTCCTTCTTTATCTCTTGTAATAGCCTTTATTTTAAAAGCTACTTTGTCAGATATGAGAATTTCTATGCCAGCTTTCTTTTGATTTCCGTTTGCATGGAATATCTTTTTCCATCCCTTCACTTTCAGTCTGGATGTGTCCCTAGGTCTGAAGTGGGTCTCTTGTAGACAGCATATGTATAGGTCTTGTTTGTGTACCCATTCAGAGAGTCTATTTCTTTTGGTTGGAGCATTTAATCCATTTACATTTAAGGTAGTTATCGATATGTATTTTCCTATTACCATTTTCTTAATTGTTTTGGGTTTGTTATTGCAGGTCTTCTCCTTCTCTTGTGTTTCCTGCCTAGAGAATTTCCTTTAGCATTTGTCATAAAGCTGGTTTGGTGGTGCTGAATTCTCTTAGCTTTTGCTTCTCTGTAAAGGTTTTAATTTCTCCGTCGAATCTGAATAAGATCCTTGCTGGGTAGAGTATTCCTGCTTGTAGGTTTTTCCCTTTCATTATTTTAAGTATGTCCTGCCACTCCCTTCTGGCTTGCAGAGTTTCTGCAGAAAGATCAGCTGTTAACTTTACGGGATTCCCTTGTATGTTAATTGTTGCTTTTCTGTTGCTGCTATTAACATTTTATCTTTGTATTTAATTTTTGATAGTGATTAACATGTGGCTTGGCGTGTTTCTCCTTGGATTTATCCTCTATGGGACTCTCTGTACTTCCTGGACTTGATTAACTATTTCCTTTCTGATATTAGGGCAGTTTTCAACTATAATCTCTTCAAATATTTTCTCAGTCCCCTTTCTTTTTCTCTTCTACTTCTGGGACCTCTATAATTCGAATGTTGGTGCATTCGATGTTGTTCCAGAGGTCTCTGAGATAGTTCTCAATTCTTTTCATTCTTTTTTCTTTATTCTGCTCTGTGGTATTTATTTCCACTATTTTATCCTCCAGGTCACTTATCTGTTCTTCTGCCTCAGTTATTCTGCTATTGATTCCTTCTAGAGAATTTTTCATTTCATTTATTGTGTTGTTCATCATTGTTTGTTTGCTCTTTAGTTCTTCTAAATCCTTGTTAAACGTTTCTTGTATCTTCTCCATTCTATTTCTAAGATTTCGGATCATCTTTACTATCATTACTCTGAATTCTTTTTCAGGTAGACTGACTATTTCCTCTTCATTTGTTTAGTCTGGTTGGGTTTTGCCTTGCTCCTTCATCTGCTGTGTGTTTCTCTGTCTTCTCATTTGGCTTAACTTACTGTGTTTGGGGTCTCCATTTCACAGGCTGCTGGTTCGTAGTTCCTGTTGTTTTTGGTGTCTGCTCCCAGTGGGTAAGGTTGGTTTAGTGGGTTGTGCCAGCTTCCTGTTGGAGGGGACTGGTGCCTGTGTTCTGGTGGATAAGGCTGGATCTTGTCTTTCTGGTGGGCAGGACCACAACCAGTGGTGTGTTTTGGGGTGTCTGTGAACTCATTATGATTTTAGGCAGCCTCTCTGCTAATGGGTGGGGTTGTGTTCCTGTCTTGCTAGTTGTTTGTCATAGGGTGTCCAGCACTGGAGCTTGCTGGTCCTTGAGTGGAGCTGGGTCTTAGCCTTGAGAAGGAGATCTCTGGGAGAGCTTTCGCCATTTGATATTACATGGGGCCAGGAGGTCTCTGGTGGACCAATGTCCTGAACTCGGCTCTCCCACCTCAGAGGCTCAGGCGTGACACCCAGCCAGAGCACCAAGACCCTGTCAACCACATGGCTCAGAAGAAAAGTGAGATAAAAAAGAAAGGAAAAATAAATAAATAAAACAAAGCTATTAAATTTAAAAAAATATTAAAAATAAAAAAATTAAAAAAAGAAAAAAAAAGAAAGGAAGAAGAGAACGACCAAACCAAAAATCATATCCTCCAATGATAACAAGCGCTAAAAACTATACTAAAACGCAAACAAACAAAAACAACAAAACAGAACCCTAGGACAAATGGCAAAAGCAAAGCTATACAGACAAAGTCACACAAAGAAGCATATACATACACACTCACAAAGAGAGAAATAGGAAAAAAAAATATATATATATATAAAATTTAAAAATTGAGAGCACCTAAATCAATAAACAACTCTACCAATGATAATAAGCTCTAAATACTAAACTAAGATAAACATAAAACCAGAAACAAATTAGATGCAGAAAGCAAACCCCAAGTACACAGTTCCTCCCAAAGTCCACCACCTCAATTTTGGGATGATTCGTTGTCTATTCAGGTATTCCAGAGATACAGCATACATCAAGTTGATTGTGGATACTTAATCCGCTGCTCCTGAGGCTGCTGGGAGAGATTTCCCTTTCTCTTCTTTGTTTGCACAGATCCTGGGGTTCAGCTTTGGATTTGGACCCGCCTCTGCATGTAGGTCGCCTGAGGCATCTGTTCCCCACCCAGACAGGACAGAGTAAAAGGAGCAGCTGATTAGGGGGCTCTGGCTCACTCAGGCCAAGGGCGAGGGAGGGGTACAGAGTGCGGGGTGAGCCTGCGGCGGCAGAGGCCAGCATGACGTTGCAACAGCCTGAGGCACACTGTGTGTTCTCCCGGGGAAGTCATCCCTGGATCACAGGACCCTGGCAGTGGCGGGCTGCACAGGCTCCCCGGAAGGGGGGTGTGGATAGTGACCTGTGCTCGCACACAGGCTTCTTGGTGGTGGCAGCAGCAGCCTTAGCGTCTCATGCCCGTCTGTGGTGTCTGCACTGATAGCCGTGGCTCACGCCCATCCATGGAGCTCATTTAGGCAGTGTTCTGGATCCCCTCTTCTCGCACAGCCCGAAACAATGGTCTCTTGCCTTTTAGGCAGGTCCTGAGTTTTTCCTGGACTCCCTCCCAGCTAGCTGTCGCCCCCTTCAGGCTGTGTTCACGCAGCCAACCCCAGTCCTCTCCCGGCGCTCCGACCGAAGCCCGAGCCTCAACTCCCAGCCCCGCCCACCCCGGCGGGTGAGCAGCCAAGCCTCTCAGGCTAGTGAGTGCTGGTCGGCACCGATCCTCTGTGCAGGAATCTCTCCCCTTTTCCCTCCGCACCCCTGTTGCTGTGCTCTCCTCCGTGGCTCTAAAGCTTCCCCCCACCCATCCCCCATCTCTGCCAGTGAAGGGGCTTCCTAGTGTGTGGAAACCTTTCCTCCTTCACAGCTCCCTCCCAGAGGTGCAGGTCCCATCCCTATTCTTTTGTCTCTGTTTTTCCTTTTTTCTTTTGCCCTACCCAGGTATGTGGGGAGTTTATTGCCTTTTGGGAAGTCTGAGGTCTTCTGCCAGCGTTCAGTAGGTGTTCTGTAGGAGTTGTTCCACGTGTAGATGTATTTCTGATGTATCTGTGGGGAGGACAGTGATCTCCACGTCTTACCCCTCTGCCATCTTGAAAGCACCCCCTAACTTTTCCTCAGTGTTTCTTTTGTTAATGTGTCAATCACGGAGGACATGGAGGAGGTGTTATTTCCTTTTCACCTCTGTTTCTAACACATAAATATAGGGCAAAGACTCCTTTTGACCAGATTCTTTCACTGACAGTGTTTGTTTGTGAAGTTTGGACTGAACCTGAGACACACTTGCATTAACCACTTTGGATCCTGTGGCCTACATAACTTCATTCTCATTTCCTCCAAACTTACCTTTCCGGACAGTCTGTATTTTCCCCTGTCTTTGATTTTCTATTATTTTCTATTTTTCTATCTTATTATATGTGAACTTGTAATCTACCTCAAATCCTTTTTGAGTAAATATGTATATGCACAGCTAAATGAGCAAACATGTTTTATTCTCTTGAGGGCTTAGCTCTTACGTTTTGGGAATTTTGGTGATCAAATTTCACTTCCAATCCAGTATCCAACCTGAGCCTAGGCTTTTTGGTACAGTTATCGACTTGCCTTTCTCTATCACCCAAACTCCTTCATTACATAGACCCTGCATTCTTTCATTATCATTTAATAGATTTAATATGTATGCGTTTGTGAAGTCACCTTGTCTATCCTTAAAGGAACTTGGCGAAAGCACCAACAGCATCTCTTTGTGCAACCTGGAACCCACGTCTACACAGAAGTGTCAGTGGGTGCAGGCAGCCCCTCCCCCATTCTCTCAGCATCCCACTGGAGGTATCCTAGGGCTGAGATGCAGCTGTATGCACTGTGGTGCTGGATTTCAGCAGGGGGCCTCCAGAAGTGTTCACCGTCCTCTTTTTATAAAGCGAGCATGGTATGGCCTTGTGGGATTCATGGACGGCTTTGGAACCAAAGTCTAAGCTTGGATATAACCTGATAAGGGGAGAGCTGGGAAAGGTGGCCACCTGACACCTACAGACCCTGGCAGCCCCAGAACCTTGTGCATTCTAGAAAGAGCTCTTGGGATCATTTTTCTGCCCATCTGCTTATTTCTCTCATCCATCCATCCACCAACCCACTCAGCAAAAGACTGAATATCTACTCTGTGACAGTACTGGAGACAAAAAACAGACAAGACATGATCCTGGCCTCCAAGGAGTGGATTGAGTCTTAAAGAGGGAAGTGTATACACAAATGAATAAGGGGACAAAAGTGTTCCCAGTGAAAAGGTAGGGGTGTGTTCAGGGTGTGGTGGAGGCACAGAAGAAGAGTCATCCATTCTACCAGGAGTCAGGAAAGCCTTCGTCTGGCTCTTGACAGATGAGGGTGTACCTGCAGGTTGGGCATGAAGGGAGGTTTGGGAGACAGAATAACATTCCAGTGGGCAGATGGGCTTAGAGCAAAAGATGAAGTCCAATGATGGGACCAACTTGAAAGATAATTAGGATATATCAGGGATCACCATTTGTAGGACTGTATACCAGCTCAGCTCAAGACTGAGTGGATTCATTGAAAGGACATTAGCTGAGTTTTATATTAAGTCCCAAACACTAATTTAAGTATTAACATATATTATCTTCAAAACAATTCTATATAAAGAATTTATCTTTTTTGTTCTTTCAAATTAAAGACCAAATAAACCTGTTTAATTAAATTTCTCTTGGTCACACAGCTTATGTTAGAAACAGAATCTTAAACTAACTCTAACTGGGCTTCCCTGGTGGCGCAGTGGTTAGGAATCTGCCTGCCAATGCAGGGGACATGGGTTCGAGCCATGGTTCAGGAAGATCCCACGTGCCACAGAGCAGCTAAGCCTGTGCACCACAACTGCTGAACCTGCGCTCTAGAGCCTGTGAGCCACAACTACTGAGCCCGCGTGCTGCGACTACAGAAAGCCCGTGTGCAGCAACGAAGACCCAATGCGGCCAAAACTAAATAAATAAATTTATTAAAAAAAACCTAACTCTATATGAATCTACATTCATGTTTTCCCTCTATAACTTCATGTTTGTCTGGGAAACACATGGATTTTATCTATTTATTTATAACCCACTTTATTTCATCTATCATAACAATCACTGTAAATTACCCAACGACCACAATCACAATCCTGAGTAAAATGGTAACAGCAAATCATGAGTGATTTTCTTACAAAATACTTTGTTTAGGAAGTATATTAATTTAATATATAAGATTTTTACAAAAGGCAAAAATCCCCTTTTGTTAAATATATACATGTCATGTATTACTGAGTACCTCATCTATATTTTTCACAATAAATTCTCAAAGCAAAAGAAAGATATGGATATTATTATTCTTATTTTGCAGATAGAAAAACTAAAGGTTAATAAGTTTGATAATATATCCAAAGGCATAAAGGCAGTAAGTTACAAATCCAGGATCCAAATTTAGGTCATTAAGATTTCAAACCCCATGCTCTTATATATTATAAGAACAAGACTAGAGGTAACGGAACTTTTTCTACTATTTAATTAGTTTTTACATATTCAAATTCCTGACCTGTTCCCTTAAATTCCTGCTCTGATCTCAACAAAACAAGATGAAAAGTTTTTGAGTCCATGCTCCTTCTAAGGACAGGATATTGTATAGTCTATAGTAGGGATGATGGGGGCAGAGAAAAAGTGAAAGAAGAATATTCTTAGGAACCTTTCAAAATGTTTGGCAAAATCCAAGTTGACTTTGAATACTAATGAGAAAATATCAAGAGAATACATGAAAATGGCTAAAAAATGAATAATTGATGAAAGCAACTTAGCATAACAAACCATGCTCCCCCTATTCAGAGATAACATCATCTGACACAGTAGACATGTTGGAAGGTTCATGCCTAAGTCATCAAATTTATTGCTCAAGGAGATTCCCAAATAGATACAGCCAAGCATTTCCTTAATAAAGCCAATGTGCTGAATTCATTTCTGGACCAAATTTCACTCTCTGTGGGAAAACAACTTCTTTCCTCAAACTCTGAAACACTGTTTGATAAACTGTCTATGCTTTCAGTTTTTTTAAAAAAGACACATCATCTTAAGTTATAGGACGTCAAGCGACATAAATTAATTTTCAGAGGGATACAATCAGGAATTTTTCCAGATTGAATATTTCATAGCTTGATAACATTTCTCAGTGTTGAAAAAGATCAGCAGAGATGAAGACCAGAGCTCCAGCATCAAAGGCAGCATAATTGTGTTTTTAATTCATGTAAATTATGTGGGTCTGAGGGCCACTGTGTTTATCTCTGGAGAATAAGAAAAGTACATTTAAAGAAGACATCATAACTGTTCATCCTTATTAGTATTCTATTTTATTTACCTTCTTATTCAATTGCTAGGATCACATAGATAAGAGGAAAAAGAGATATGAACTTTTTTATATGCATTAGACTAAGTTTTCAACATAAAGATAATTCATTTAGAAAGTATGCCCTGAAGCAGTACTCTATTAATTTACATTCATGTATATGTTATTGTTTCCCTGAAAATCAAAATCATGAGAGGTATGCTATCTGAGTGAACAATTACTGTAGCATAGCAGCCAAAGTCAGGTGATGTGTGCAAAACCCACGTTTGCTGCTGCTAACTTCAATGATAGTACAGAGCAAGAAAGGTATTATATATGGGCTTATTATCCTTGGTATAACTTTTAGGGGTTTCTGATCATTATTGCTCAGGATACTTTCCCAGGATAAAATTAATAGTTATTATAACATATGTAAATACTAACCAATATTTCAAGGACATCTATAGACTCTTTAGGGGGAGGAATTAAAGAGATTTTGACCATTGAAGAAACTGAGGCTAAACATACACTAATGTTTTTGCAGTTAGATTTAGTAAAACCGTCTCTGAATCACTCATGCAGATTATTTTCCATACTCTCAGATTTCTGCGTCCCTGTCCTGCTAGGTTGCTTTTCCTAAAATTTTATCAAGGAATCTCCAAGGAGGCCCATCTACTCAGCTTGGTTGGCTTCAGTGGCCAGGTTTCTAAAACTGAGCTTAAATTCATCTATTCCATTGACATCTCTGAGCTTAGTTCCCCAGACTCCAATTTAAAGGAACTCTTCCTCTACGACGAGGCAGAGAGTAAAATAACACACATGCACATACATATACACACCTTCGAATGCAAGAAAACTCACGTTATTTCTTAAATTATTCACATCAGTAGCTCATCTACTTCCCTGCCAACTGGATTTAGTTTAGAGAAACTGGCCTGAGAGGGGGTGTGTGGAAAAGGAATGTAAATCTAGAGAACTCTAACTTCATGCACGATGTGCCTGAACTAAAGCTCTATGCCGTAGATGAGCGAAAAAGTCCCTGGGATTTGAGTTTTATTACAAGACTTCCGCCCAGAGCACGTTACATTCAATGTCCTCAAATATACAAATGTATTTAACTGGTCCTAAACAGAAAATGGAAAGTGATATATGAATTGTTTTTTCTTCTAAGGTTTAAAAACATGGTTTTAACTTTTCATGGGGCAGTGTCAATCAGCTAAAATAGTTTCCAAGAATAAAAAGAGAAAGGTATGGAGAAAATCACTTTATCTGGACATCTAATTAACAATTGATTAAACATCTTACCAAATGAACACATGACTTCCATTTTAGCAAAGGAAATAGAAATAACTTAAAATGGCATTGAAATAAACAAGTTTTCAAGTGTGAAGCTAATGCCTGATGCCCATTACAAATACGGCTTATGGCTCATGGCATTTGCTTGTACATAAATTGTCTTACAGTGATGGATTCAACTATCAAACAAAGATTAACAAGTACCAGTTCTTTTGATATTATAAGGCCAAAGAAAACACCAATAAGAGCAACGTCTCCACGCGAATTCATCATTACTTCTTCAGAACCATTTATTAAACTTTCAGCCATGTCCTTACAAGTAGCATGAGACTCGGAATCAGATAACTTATGTTTGTTTCCAGTCCTGCCACTTACTAGCATGTCACTCACTAGCATGTCACTCAGCCCCTTGGCCCTAGTTCCTCATCCATAAAAAGAGGCTATGCGGACCCGATTTCAAGGTTGCCAGGAGGATGAAATGAAATCATGAAAGCACCTAGCACACAGCATGGCACATAGAAGGTCTTCCCAAAGGCAGTTTTGATCCTTACCACCAAAGACAAGGCTATACAGAAGGACAGAGCTGGAGACGTCACCCCGTGGACACTCCAATGCTGGAACAGACAGAACGCTGTCTGTTCTAACAGAAAGGACCAGACACAGCCTACTGGAGGGTAGAACCACTTCACTGGTTAAGAACTGGTAAATTCAAGTGTGCTGGCTATATACTTTACTCCTGCTGGACATTGGTGGCTAAATCTCCCATACCTCCAAAATTAAATAACATAAAATAATATAAATAATAACAGGCACATAATATATGACAGGCACAGTATTAAGTATTTGTATGTATTATTTAATTTAACCCTCATAATTTATAGGTACTAGTATTTTAAAAGGACTAACTCGTTACTAGTCTTCTGTGCATTCTTAACTTGGACATTATGAAGAGGTAGCAATGTCATTTTTTGCTAAGCCAATAATTCCTGAGAAGATTAAGCTCATGGTTCCCTCATTCCTTAGTATTAAGTACTTGAATCATCTGACTCCCCTATTAAGTGAATCATAAGAAATGAGGACTTGGCAGGAAGTAAATGGAGTCCAAACTGGAGAACTTGGGGGTAAGGGAAGTATGAGTGGGCAGCATGGAATGGGGGGTAGAGGAGGGGAGAGGGAAGAAGCAGCACACGGGAGGTGCTGCCCTTCCTTGGCCCTTTTGGCTCAGGTGCTGGGGTTCTGCCAACATCACTTTTGCACAATCCTTGACACTTGGGCCATGAGTTATGTACACTGCCAGGGCTGATGGAAAAGCATGGAGAAGAAAGAAGATGGGGACAGTGGCCTCTGCAGCAGGAGAAGTGAGATTATTCCTCCTCAGGACTCTCTGATCCCCTTGAACTGATGCTGTCCATTCCTTCGTCAGGTGCCATCCACTCATGGTACGGGGATAGGTGGGGTGAGAAAGCAAGACATCTCAACATTATTATCAGGCCAAGTAGGGGGACCGGTGGAAGGGACCAGAAGATGCGTGGGGTCAGAGGGAGAGAAAAGTGCCTTTGAGGCAGCACTTGTGACTTCTGTTAATTTTCTATTCTGTTCACCTCCTTCTATGATAATCACTTGTTCCCCAGCCAACATTGGGAATCTCTTCTCTAGTGGAACTTCTTTTCTACCTTTAAATATGTTCATATTTCTTATTTCATGAAAAATCATCTGACTCTGCCACTCCTTTTCTATCACAGTTTATTCTGCTTTTTTCCCCGGACTAAGGAGAAATCTAAGGTCACTACTTCAGTACCTAAGTTCAAAAGAATGGTCTTTTTTCTTCCCACATCCCTCACCTCTTAGCACCTTATTTTTTTCCCAACTACACTTAAACTCTTGCTCCAATTGTCCTCTTTACTAGGTTTATCGATGAAAAATTTCTAGCCAAATCCAATAGCTCTTCTCTGCTGTCATTCTGGCAGCCGTTAGGGTCCATAGTAATGAGTCGCCACTGAATACAATTCAATGCAGTGTACTGAGTGAGAAGGACAACATGAGGAATTATTAGGCAGATACTTCATCCTCATGGAAAAAATGTGATAAAAGTTAAGTGAGTGCAAACAATTTTAATACAGGGATTGAAACAGTACTGGGCTGGGAGGAAAAGGAAAGGTACATTTAGTCCTCCGCCAAGAAATCCCATGATGGGGGGCTCAGTCAATTGTAGGAAAATTGTGTGAGTTGCCACGCAAGAGGGCTGGCCAAAGAGACAGGCCTGTTCCTTCTCTCTTGATACGCGTGGCAAACTGCGATTTTCTTTCTCCTTCCATTTCTCCATTAACTCTTCTATTTTGTTGGCCCCTCTTCCTTTTAGTTCCTCAAATTTACATTTGGACATTATAGCAATACCTGAAACCTAACAGGTGAAAGGAAAAGGAGTGGGCATAGGAGAGGCGAGAAGGTCTTTATCCAAGGCAAAGAAGGCTTTCCTTGCAGTGACATCACTGGTGAAGGCACCATCAACTCCCTTGTTTCTCAGCAAACTGGAACCCTTCATAATAGTCCTTTCATCCTGCATATTCTGTCACTGGGTCCCCTTGCTTTGTCTGCCATAACATTGTTTCTATATGATTCTTTCCCAGTTTCCTAAACCACTTGAGATTAGGTTGCTACAAATTCCTAGTTATCTTTCTTAATCTCACAACTGATCAGATCATCCTTTAAAAGCCATCCTTTTAAACCATTTAAAATCATTCTCATCTTACAGTGACTTAACAAATATACAGTGACTCTTGAGGTTCAAATACGACCTGGAAAATAGTTTGAATCTGTTGGGAATATGTTCTGAAAGGAATAGAAAACCTGAACAATAGTAGCTTTATTGATTTTGCCCAACAAAAAAACCTTGGAGGACTTCCCTGGTGGTGCAGTGGTTAAGAATCTGCCTGCCAATGCAGGGGACACAGGTTTGAGCCCTGGTCTGGGAAGATCTCACATGCCGCGGAGCAACTAAGCCCGTGTGCCACAACTACTGAGTCTGCGCTCTAGAGCCTGCGAGATACAACTACTGAGCCCACGTGCCACAACTACTGAAGCCTGCGAGCCACAACTACTGAGCCTGCGTGCCACAACTAGTGAAGCCCGCGCACCTAGAGCCCGTACTCTGCAACAAGAGAAGCCACTACAATGAGAAGCCCGCACACCTCAGCGAAGACCCAATGCAATGAAAAATAAATAAATAAAATTTATTTTTAAAATCATTAAAAAAGAAACCTTGGAGAAGGCGATACAGATATGGTACAATGACTCAGTGGTCCCTGGTCCCTTTAATTTCTTCAGCACTTTTTATCTAAATATTCATTATACCCTTCACGTCTGTGGTTAGATAATTCTTGTGTATATTACACATAAAATTAAAATAGGAAGTATATAAAGCAGGAATAATCTACTTTTAAAGTCTGTGTTTAGTGCAGTACTCGAGGTAAGAGGTACGGAATAAATACATGTTGAATAATAAAACCTTCTAGGAATAGGGTTATATAAATGTTCTAAGTTGGTCAGGCATTTCCTCCTTTCTTTGAAGCCATGCATTGAGTGTTTCTATGTTTTTACATTTTCTTCTGTATCAATTCTTCTTCAGAACATACTCTAAATATTTCCTCAGTCTGGTAAAAATGTAGCACTGAACATCTGTGAAGGGGTTCATAAATTATAGTGAGAGGAATCTAGAAGCGTCTTCTCCAAGAACCAAAGGTCACTCTCATTTACCACTGGAGAATATTATAGCTTCCAAAATCTTACTTCTTTTCTCCAAAAATCATTGTGAAAATTAAATCACAAGAGGGTTCTGCAAGTTTAATGTTCTCCTCAACACTGGACACACATGGCAGGATGAATTTCTGGGCACCACCTCCCATGAAATGTTTACTTTATATTACATTTGATCTGTTCATAATCACAATTCCCACAGTTAACTTGATAACATTTCTTTAGTACATTTGAAGAAACTGAAATATAAAGTTTTTGCCCAGATCAGAGAACAGCTTAATTTAAAATTGTGCCTTCTTGAGATGTTCCAATTAACAGCATTTTCAATAACAAAGTTTGAGGAAACAGGTCTTTCAGGAACACCATTATTGATTTATTAAAATATAGAAGAAAGAAGCAGAATAAGTCATTGTAAGAATAGAGAGGGCAGCAACCAAGAATCCATGTATTCCTGTTAGAAAAGTTAAACAATTACTTTTAAGCACAAAGACAGTAAGATGAGAAAATAAAATGACCATTAAAAATATACCACTTTCAGGAAAGACTAAACCATCAATATCAAATATCATGATTCCAGTACAGTTTCCTTCACCACAAATAGATATTAACTGCATTTACCATGGGGCCAGTTATACAATTATGACTAAAATAACAATAAAGTTTCCATTGCAAGATCCTACGATTTCCTTTGATAACTCTCTTCTTTCGAATGTTGTATTATAACTTCAAGAAATGTAGAGAGGCACTATGAGCTGAATAAAATATTTCAAGAAATAAAGACAAGTCTCTGGAATACTAAGCTTCCCAAGGCCCTCTAAGAATTGATGCCAGTTGCCACAATTATTTGCAGTCCTTAAGTGACATCTTAATAAGCAGGCCTGTAGATTCATAGAAGCTGGGTCTCAGTGCTGGGAACTGCATTTTAAGCTGATAATTAGATTCAGGGAAGAAGGCTTCCTGCCAAGGCTGGAGCCCTTAAGTACTTTCTTGAATTCAGGGTACTGATGCTCAGCTAAGAGGCCTCTCTCTGGTCCCAGGTAACAGGCCACTTTCTCCAGACTGTGGGCTCAATCTGCTAGGCTCCCTGACTGAGGTTTGTGCCTCCAGGGATTGAGGAAAACCAAGGCCTAGTATGGGTGTGTTCTCTGTTGCCAGAGAGACCACCAATCTCCAAGTCATGGTGTCTGGGCCTCCTAGCAAAAGCAGGCCTGTCCTCCTCAGCCCCTTGGGCGGGGAGGCCTGATAGGAGCAGGGCCTCTGGAGACCTGAGGCATACTCAGCAGAAGCTCCTACGAGTCATTTTCTGAGAGTGCATGGGAGGGAGGGACAAGCACACAAGCTAACTTCTTTTTCCCCTCACCCCCATCTGTCAGGCCAGATGACTGTCTGGCAGGCAGCCACCGAGGCAAAATATCAAGGCCTGTTCATAAACATTCCTCACGGAACCCACTCCCCAACTGGCATCTTCCAGCAGAAATATATGACCAAAATATTTCTTTTGGAGTCCTCTCCTGTTCCCTTTACCACTGTAAAAACGATTATAAGAGGATAATTTTCATCTGCTTATTTGTAACATCATCCCAGATTTCATGTGGAAATTTGGATGGTTTTGACACCTGCAGGCAGGTTAATAAGAAAAATGAGTAGGCTCATTTGCCCTAGGGGTATGTCAGAGCAAAACCCACCAGTATTCTGGAATGGCAAAGACATAGCGCCACCTGGTGGTGGGTGGTCAGAACTGTTCTTTGCGGTCTTGCCATGAACACTGATGAGAAGGCACAGTGTGTTCAACCAAAGAGATGGGTTTTAAACCGAATAAAATAAATTTCTTTTAAAAAATTAATACGCAATAAAAATTCTTTTGGTCAAATTTCAAAGAACAATTGTAATTCTTCAGCAGGACCCCCATGAATTATTTAATGGGTTCAAATCCAGAGAAGGCTGTCGCTTAGACTTAGACTGTCGCTTAGACTCAGGGCCAGAAATTAATTCTTATGCAAATAGCTGAATTCTCTCCTCGTTCAAGGACAATCAATAAAAGCCTGGCTTGAAATCTGGCTGAAAGAGTCACTCTAATTAACAAAATAAAGGATAAAATTCAGACAAGCATAATAACAGCCCTCTGTTTAAAGTACTAGAGTGTGCTGGTCACAATGACAGCTCCTAATCTCCCCCACTGAAAAGTGACTTCCATGGAATAAAGTCAGCTTAGATGGATTTTCCATTTAAATGGTCAAGGATTAAAAGGAGTTGGTTAGACAAGCGTAACTCATTCACATAACATCGCACTTAAAATACACACACACATCATGATATCCTTACGAAAATAAGCTGTCTTCTTATTCACTGGAATTTAAAAGCAAGAGCAGACACTAAACCTTTGATTAATATATGACATAGTTCGAAGTCTATTCATTCCCGTAAATTTCTGAGCTTCTGTGACTATTGTATCACACTATGCAATTTGCAGGGCTGGATCCCCTCAGAGGTTACTTCTACAAAAACATACACTTCATTCGAAACCTGACCCAGCGCATTCCTGTTCTAGATAGATTCATTATGACAACCTTTAATTGGGCACCCTGCCAAAATGCAGCCAGTTTAACAGGGCTGTTTAAATGCAACACATAGACTAATATGCTTATTTGACTTACTTGTTAAAAATGATTTATTGAATAATAGTTGATAGAGAGTACAAAACTTTTCAAAGGGCAGTTCTCCCAGAGTTGAAAAGTCCACAAAACTGGGCTGCATAAAAGAAGGAATTTGAGAAGTATAAAAAAAATTCCGTACCTTCCAAACAGTTCTGTAATAGAGTAGAAGCCATGTATAATTCTGGGAACTTAAAGAGTTAATTCCTAAGAGAAAATATTTCCTATGAGGCTTTTACTCTGTACAGTTGAGGAACCTATGGGCACAGAGAATGAGAAGGGCATACATATTTCAAACTATATCATATCCCTAACTTTTAAATTAATTTTTAAAAATAAAACGGGGGGAAAAAGGCATTCAATCTTGCCCTCTGGAGTAGTATAAAGACTCCTTAAGTTCACAGGATCTGGCTCGATATAAAGATGTATATTTTGTTGGCGGTTATCTTGAGAAAAATCTTATATAGACATCTCCTAGCCTCCTATAGAGCAAGCTTAGATCAACTGGGAACTTTGCTGCTTTGCAAATTACAATGGCAAAATTTACCTACTAAATATGCTTTGAAAGCTAATGAAATTATAGCACATAAAATTTCAATATAGCTATTCACAGCCATTTGAAGAGCACTTTCCTCTATGATCTCCCTCAGAACAATGCTCTTCTGCCGCCCACTCTCCCACCTCTGGTGGAGGTAATACACAGTTGAGCCTGGCAAGTCCGGAGTGGAACTAATTCCTTCCTCTTAACGCCTGTCTCCAATTAGCTGGTGAGAAATAGAAATGATTTACTTAAGATACCCCTTTTCCCACTTACTCAAGCCTATTATCATTCTCATCCAAGCATCACTCAGCCACTAATTGCCTTGGGAAGCTGTACTGTGCAGTGGTAAAGAGCCCAAACTTGCTAACATAGTGAGCTAAGCAAGTTACTTAATCTTCCTACACCTCAGTTTCCTCACCTGTCAAACAATGTTCATTTCCGCTTCAAATTCTTAGCATGAATATTGAATGAAAAAAAACATGCTAACAAGATTTAGGGCTGCCTGGCTCATAACAGTGTCCAATGAATTAAACATCGTCATGTAAACAGGTGAGTAAACATATAAACAAATAACTACAAAACAATGAAATAAAGAAATCATAAAAGGTATGTATAAGACACAGTGAAAGCACCAAGGAGGGTTAACCCATGAATCACCTCTACAATATCCCAGAATCCGTCAGAATAGCTTTGGCAACAAAGTATTCACTACCTCATGGGACAGCTCTAATCCCTGCACTATTTTCCCTTAAAAATAAGGCTTAAAAGTCTCTATGATAGGGCTTCCCTGGTGGCGCAGTGGTTGAGAGTCCGCCTGCCGATGCAGGGGACGTGGGTTCGTGCCCCAGTCCGGGAAGATCCCACATGCCGCGGAGCGGCTGGGCCCGTGAACCACAACTACTGAGCCTGCGCGTCTGGAGCTTGTGCTCTGCAACGGGAGAGGCCACAACGGTGAGAGGCCCACATACCGCAGGAAAAAAAAAAAAGTCTCTATGATAAAAAATAAAATAAAAGCACACAGCATTGTAAACCAACTATACTTCAATTTAAAATTAATAAATAAAAGCAAAAACAAAATCTCTAAAATTTGTCCTCCATTGATTTTTACCCATTTGTCCCCTTTCTTATCCAGTAAAAGTCAAATTCATCTTCTACATGAGAGCTATTTGGAAGATAGTTACCATGTTCCCAGACAACAACTTCTCATCTAAGGTCACTAGTGCAGTTCATATTTTCATGGACCAATGAGAAAACAAACCGGCAAGCCAAATGGAAAGACTCCATAGGCTTCAATTTCCTAAGAAGTGTTAAGTACCAATGCCAACCAATTCCTAATGATGCTGGCACCTACGGTTAAGAGGACACCTGAAGGATGCTCTGACTTCAGTAGCCAAGTTAACATATTAGAGACTTTACATGGGATGGGGGTCGGGGAGCCAGAGAAGGTAGTAGGAATGCCAACTATTTATCATCACTATTAAACAGGCTGTGAGCTCTCCTAGGTCTTTTTTATTTTTCAAGTTCGGGATCACAGTTTGTTCATCCTGTGCTCCCCTGCACCTAGCTGCCACGATGAATGGGTTTTTTTATCATATATTTTATACACTCTACAGTATCCACCATAATCTCAAATTCTTAAATTTCTGTAACATAAGCAATAGATATCACAGAAAATGTATAAATGACATTTTAAAATATTTATTGACGCATAGGATAAATACACTGCCTAATTATACACAATATATTCTTATTTCTTTCATAATGACAAACAAGATAAATTATATCTATGAGTTAGCAAATGAGGTCCCTCTCAGCTGTG
Organism: Aethalodelphis obliquidens; assembly: GCF_003676395.1. Taxonomy (NCBI): domain Eukaryota; kingdom Metazoa; phylum Chordata; class Mammalia; order Artiodactyla; family Delphinidae; genus Aethalodelphis; species Aethalodelphis obliquidens. The sequence goes on along the minus strand of NW_020837951.1, from coordinate 66,860,900 downwards.
AGCATGACTGTTCATTTTCCTTCCTTCCTTCTTTCCTATTGCTATACTTACTGGATAATTGTAAATTACAAAATTATTATTTGATCCTTGCTACAAGTGAAAAAACCCCAGATATATTTTTTAAAGTTAATAAATTCTAACTTTTCTCATACACTTGAGAAACCAAATAATCTAGCTGCTCCTTTCATGTTTCTCTATGCTCCTATAAATGAATACATATATTTAAATTTCTTTTTCTTTTCCTTTACTTTTGATCCAAAACAGAGACCATGTTATATACATTTTTGGGCAAGCTTATTCTTTTATTTATTATTATTATATTTAGATATTTAAACCGTTTACATCACTAAATAAATAACTTAAAGAATAAATAATCCCCAACATGAATGCATGGGCAGGTTGTAGCTAAACTTTAGTTCTTTGATTAAATCTAATATAGTTTTTCACAGAGTATCAATATTTTAAATGTATTTAAAGTATTTAAAGTATAAATACTTTAATTAACTTCAGGGTTCCAGGGATGAGGAGAAAAGCCATGTTTTTACCATCTTCTGTGAGGAATGGACTCCACTAAGAGGAGTTACTAGAAACAGGCTGATGACAAGGGCTTCCTGTTTACCTAGAACTCTGCATGGACAGAAAGCAGTTAGGCCTGAGGTTGAGTTGCTCATCACTCCAACGTGAGTCAGTAACTCGGAACATGACATAACAGTTGCTGATGAAAAGGCAGCATGGTGGCTCAGAAGCATCTTTGCTCTCAAGAGATGATTACTGCTGCTTATAATTAAGTGATTTCCATCGAAATATTCCAGAGTTAGATGTGGGATCTAGTCAAAAGTCTTTGCTCTCGGTCCTGATTTCACCATTCATCAGTTATGGGACACTGGGCAACTCCATCCTTCAATAATCAATAATTGTGTGTGTGTGTGTGTGTGTGTGTGTGTGTGTGTGTGTGTGTGTGTGGTGTCTTTGTATGTGTGTACTATATAGCAATAGGAGACACTGCTGACATGATATGAGGATAATACCTATTTCCCAGGATGACCAAGAAGATCAAAGGACTGGCTGCAATGAAAAGTGCTTTGTAAACTGAAATGGGATCCCACATCCACACTATATAAAGGGATCCTTCTCAAAATCCTCATCTTACGGACTTTATAAACATGTTTGCAGCTGGTTTTTTTGTAACAGCACCATTCACAAAAAATTTGCAACAAAATTGTCCTACAGTCTGTCAAAGGGGTTGATGGTGTATAGTCTACTTCTATGGTAGAGAATATTATCCCCATTTTACAACTGCTAAAACTAAATCTCAGGTGACATGACTAGTAGGTGTTTGAGCTGGAACTAGATTACAGGGCTTCAGTATCTACAGAATCCAGAGCATTTCCAATATTTACTCACATGACCCCTTCCTACTCCAAATCTCATGGGATGCAGAGAAGACTATGAAAAAATCACCTCAAGCAGATTTATGGCATGGTTATAAAAATATGCTTGAACTTTGGGTCTTTTTAATAAGAAACAGATGGTGGTTGCTGTTTCTCTTACTAGCTCTTCCATAGACCAAGACAACTCTCTCCCTCCTGTACCCTGTAAGCCAAAGGAAAAAACAACCTACAGTCCACCACCATATCAGCCATTCTTCATTGCTTCCAATTCCAGGTACTTTTCCTGCCCAGAAACAGAGGCCAAACTGTCCCCAGGTTACATGGACAAGTGATATTTGAATTTTTAGCTCAAGTATTTATTCATAACTTAAAATTCTCACTTCAGATTCTGTAAGCATTCTGACATATCACATTGTGAGAAAGGCATATGTAACTCTGATAATAAACACTTATTTTATGATCTCTTTGAATTAATCCTAGAATAAATATCAAATTCTCAAATAATTCCAAGATCTGTGGTCAAACAAATCCAACGCTACATCAATGATTATGAAATTTTTTTCATGACTGTTATTACATAGACCGCTATCTTCTTGCACAGAATATATTTTACATGATATACCCTCTTCTTGTGGATTCAGAGTGATAACTATGAATACCATGTACTGTTCAGTTATGCCTTCAGAGATATTCTGTATATAAGGTTACTGGTTTCTGAGATAACTTGGTTCAGACAGTTATGTGATATTTTTGAGCTCATATCTTTTGTTCTTGTATCTCATATCTTTTATGTTTTCATATCTTTTGTTTTCTTACCTGTCAGTTGTCTCTTCTCTTGTTGCAATCAAAACCTGTTTCATGTAGCAATACCTCTCTTTTATAGCTTAAGAAACAAACTGTGTTAGCTTGCTATGCTGTGTAACAACTACCACAAACTTAAAGGCTGAAAACAATACACATTCATTATCTCACAGTTTCTGTGGGTCAGAGGTCTGGGTATGGCTTAACTGGGTCCTCTGCAAGGCTGCAAAGTACCAGTCAGGGTTGGCTTCTCATCTGGTGGCTCATCTGGGGAAAGGTCCACTTCTGGGCTTATAGGTTGTTAGCAGAATTCATTTCCTCTGTCTATAGGACTCATGATGGCTTGTTTCTTCAAAGCCAGCAAGAAGGAGAGCAAGACTCTCAAGTAAGCCTTCTAGCAAGATGGAATCTTACGTAACATAATCACAGGAATAACATCCTATCGCTTTTGCCATGTTCTACTAGCTAGAAGCAAGTCACTGGTCCTGCCCAAATTCAAGGGAAAGGAATTATACAAGGCCATAAACACCAGGAGTTAGGGAACATGGAGGTTACTTTAAAATCTGACAACCACACCAATTAATCCACTTAAGATCAAGCACAAAGTTAGAATAATACACTCAAAACAAGAGACCAAGGGGCCTTTGTGAGTCAACTATAACTATTTTTAGGACATCATTTTACTTATTTTCGGATTTTTGACCATGTTCTGGATAGTCCAGGCTATTCAGTATGTGATTTTCACATATATGGACACTTTTTCAAGGAATAACTTTCAAAGAATAACAGTGTTGCCTCCTATTTTCTTTCTTCTCTAGATAGGTTGTGGAAATGCTGGCCAATTCACTGGCGTTCCTACATTAAAACAGCTTGTTATTAAGTAGGTTGAGTCTCTCTCTGGTGACTGCTCAGTTACTAAAGACTGAGCACCATACTTGGTCAGGACCAGGCGTTTGCTGTTATGAAATTCCCAAGATACTGGGCAAAGTAAAAGTAGGAACCTTCCTTCTCTGACTCCTGAAAAATAGGAAGATTATGCTCTTAGGCTCTGTGCTGTTTGACTACCAATGAGATATTTTGATATTGGTAGGTAAGGATTAAAAAGTCCTTGTAAAGGTTCTGTGTAGGAAATCCTTGCAAAATCCTACATAAATGAACAAAATTGACATCTCCTTCACCATACCCACCAGTCTGTAACTTGTTTAAATTAGTTTCTTCTTCCAGGAATTAAAAGGTCAGATCCCTATGCCTTCTTTGGTACCATGGGTAGAGCTCATAGGCATCAAATTTAATGTGCATAACTCTTTTAGACCAAAGTTGCTATCAGACTTTAATTTTTTTTTTTTCTGAGCAGTTATTTGGAGAACAAGAAATATATGCAGTGGAATGAACTTTGGATTTCATTCAAAGAAAATCAAATGCTTGTCACTTCTGTCAGCATTTTTTACATTTAGGAATTATTTGTTGGATGATGAAATAATCTCTCCCTCTTTTAGACAACACTGGGGAACAAGGCAACAGGGCAAGTTTATTCTAATTCCAAATCCTATCTGTAAAACAATATCTCTTATTTTAAATCACAGTTAAAATGGTTTTTTCCCTAGTCGTGGTATTTAATTACTTTGTGCTCATTAGAACTATAAAATTTAATTCCACAGTGCAAATTCAAAATAGTAGAGACTTTAGCAGTACAAGAATCTTCAAAACTCAACTGGAACAACGAAATTATGTCCAAAGCCACCCAAACTGTAAAGAAAACCTGGCTAATTCATTTCTATACAATTTACGGAATTTTGCACATAAGTTAGTGCAGTGGAATAATCGTTTGAGATATTAACTGATTTTTTTCATTTGCTCCACAAGATATGGGGGTCGCCATTAAACCCATGTAAAAGAGTATCAGACCATGACAGAACAAAGATGTTGAATTCCTGAGTTCTAAATTCAAATGCTGAAGTTCAGGTTAAAAATCCAATATTTGATAGTAGATGTGATCTAGTATACCATGTTTTCCCCATGCATCCTTCTCCTAACTACCTCCACATGATGAGACCCTTCTATGGAAGCTGAGGAGGTAGAGTATGGAGAGAATTCAAGACAGTGAGACAAGTCTGGAAACTGGATGCCCTTCTCACCCACCAGAAAGAGTCTTGCTTGGGAAAAAGGGCAGCAAGTACCCCTACTTTAAGTGTGGGGATCTTACAGAAGAAAAGACGTTGCCAACTTTGTCTCAGAGGAAGGGGACGTCAGGCATCCGAGAAAAGTCCTCATGTCACCCTGGTGGCCAGAGTAGAAATGGTGGTATGAGGAATGAAAGGAATGAAAGAGGCAACTCACATGTCCACACCCTCAACTCTGGTTTCATTTGGCTCTAGAGTAGCATCTAAAATATCCTATGGATTCCAGAGGGACTCAGGGATTATCAGAGAAAGAAAATGGTGGCCTGTCTGCCAGAATGTTTATCGTTGATAATGCTTAGTCAGATGGACAAGACCTGGACAGTTCCCACCAGGAATGTGATGGGTGAGGCTGCTCCTGGGCAGGGAGGTCGTAGCAAGGATCCAGAGCTCAGTCAGCACTGGCAGGAGGTCCAGGCTGCCTTTCCCTCCACCACAAGTTTTCTTTTGAGCGGCCATAAACCTCATCTATGCCAAGAACCAGTGGGATGAGTAACATCTTGAGTGAGAGGCCAGGTTAGAATCATATACCATGCACCTTTCGCCTCTTCTCTGTGGCGTTATTTATACATGCTTCTCAGATAATGGGGATGGGTGCGCATACAACAGACAAACAATTGTGCACCCAAATTACTAACTCAGACTAAATTTACCTGCAAGGGACTGAATTAACTTCCTGCATCAGACCAAACAGAGTGGTGTGAGAAAAACTAAATTTGATTACAAAAAGAACCGAAGTTACTCTTTTGCGCACCTGAGTGTGGGACTCACATTTATACCCACCACATCTGTATTTGAGTAGGCACAATTATAAATTCTGAAATACTTTTAAAAATGTGCCAGAACCATTCTATTTCTTTGGAGATAATGGATATTCCTTAAAGAAGCCAGGTAAAGAGTCTTACTGTCTTTCCATTAAAACCATCCTTTTATTATATCTCTGTTGAGATCATGTGTCCCTATATGAAATTAAGATATCTGAACAATTTTTGTCCTAATGTTTGCCCTAAGATAGTCACAGAATAAGTCAAATGATGGTATGGAATCAGATATGCCATAAATACAGAAACATCCACTTTTCATAGTATAAGGCAGCACCCATCTAAAGAAAACACTCAGTCAAAGTTAAACTTCCATGAATATGTAAATTTCCCCAAGTTTTGATGTGTTCAGCCCATCCATGTACCCTGATTACATACAAAAGAGCTCCATGTACACACATTTTGAAAGAGAATATTTCTGCTCCAAGGTAGGACTGCCCAAGCTTTAAACTGCCTTAAAAAATAAATGTGAACAAATAAATCTTCAGATTCACATGTATTGTTTAATTATAGCAATAAGAGTGCAATAAACATCTGTACCCTAAATGGTCAGAAAACTGCAAACAATTTCAATTTTAAAAGAAGATGCTATGCCTGTCAAAAGCAAACCATGCACTTACCAGGACCATAACGGATCATCTGGAAGAAAAAAGTGAAAGAAATTTGTCTTATTGTATCAGGTGAGGTTTGATAAAGGAAGTATGTGCTTTAAATATCTAATTAAAAGCAAGGCTGGCATAGCAGGTCACCTTCCTCAGCTGTGTGTATGTGTGTGTGTGTGTGTGCGTGCGCACGCGCGTGCACACACGCATGTGCATGTGGCTTGATAATTGATCTCATGTTCCTAATTACTCCAGGAGAGCATTTTAGTATGAAAATGAATAAGGCAATCCTGAGACAGATGCCGTCCAGTCCTGCTTCATAAAATCACTTGAATAACTATCATCACATATAATTTTTATATTATAAAAATCACAAAATCCGTAAAAGATGATGACTCCTTCCTCCAAACCAGAGAGCTCACTTTTGACAGCAAGAGAAAGCCTTTCAATGTAGTGTAGCAGTTCAGAGGATGGAGCATGGACCCAGACGACTGGATCTGAAACAAGGCTCTACTCCATACAAAGGGTGTGACCTTGGCAAGTTAGTTAACCAACAGGGGCCTCAGTTTTCTCATAAGATTATCTTGGTATTATCTAAAATGTTTGCTATTATGATTCTCATATACATATGAAATAGAGCCAGTATCTGAGAGACGATAAATGTTTGCTGTCGCTATACTCATAGCCATCACCGTCAGCACCAAATGCTCCACCGTTCAGCCAGGTATCCTGCATTTTCCTTCCACTACAGCACCAGGCAGAGACTCCTGGTGTGGGGGGCAGCTGTCCTTACAGAAAAGAGAACCACTGAGACATGCTGTGATAGCCTTTGCTGTCTCTTTTGAGCTACCCTCCTTACATTCTGGGAAATACAGATTTTTACATCTGTGTCCTCTCCTCTTAGATTGAAACTTATAGACTACAAATTTTTGTAATTGAGTTGTAACGCATGTACTATAAAATTCACCATTTTAAAGTATACAGTTCAGTGGTTCTTAGTATTTTGTGCACCCATCACCACTAATGCCAAAACAATTTAATCACCCTCCAAAATACAAAAGCCACTGGGAAATGAATTTCGCATTCAGTATGCAAACTGTGGTAATTTATTACAATTATTGTTTCACCTAGTATCTCACTGTGGGTGAAAATCTTAGCTGCTCACTTCAGAATTTACTGTCCCTTCTTCCTTAAACTTCCTTAAAACATGGCTGCACCGTGTAAAGACTGCATCGCTCAGATTCCCCTGCACCTAGGCATGGCTCGGTAACTAAGCCCTTACCAGTGAGCTATTAAAGGAAATACTAAGTGGCAGCTTCTGGGAAAGCCCTTGTGAGCCCGCTGGTTTATGCCTTTTTCTTCATTAGCACCTTATTGTTTGTCCCTTCCTCCCTCTCATTGCCTAGAATGAGCATAACGGCAAGAGCTCTGGTAGCCATTTAGCATCACAACGTACCCAACACAAGGGGAGTCAGAGGCTAGAAGGATTTAGGAGAAAAATAGAATGAGCCTGGTCCCTAGTACCTTTGATCATAATGGATCTGAAATTTCTCTCTCTAGAAAACTTCTCTTATATAAGAGAGAAGGAAATATCTCTATTTGGGGAGCTTTCAGTCACATACAGTAAATGTGCTACTAAATGACACAACCTTTTAGCCATATTCCCATCAGGGTCATACATTTTGAGGTGCCAAGAAGGTAGAGTACTTAAAAAGCTAAAGCCAAGCGTTTTTGCTCTTCATAAGAATTATACCAAATTGGAGTTCAGCACAGGACACCATAGTTTTCAGCAACTTATTTAGCTTAGCCTCCTGTATATATTCTCCATACACTCACTAATTCATACTTTGGGGCCTGTGTAATACATGAAGATCAATAGTCCCCATAGACACTTGGAATACTAACCAACAACGGTTAAGTGGTCTACTAAATTGTACTTTCAAACTGGAGGCAAGCAGACATTTGAACATACATAATCCACACTTGAACCCATTGAAGGGCAATGGAGAATGCAAAGCCACCACTCTATGTGGGAATCTAACTGAAAACTACAATAAAATAAGGTCCGCCTGAAATGCTGTATTTTCAGCAGCTCCTTTGAATCTGCTTCATATATGTATAATCAGGTTCAACGTTTAAAAAAATAAACAAGTGCTATTTCTGAAGACTTTCTTATTAAAAGGATGAGGTATCCTAAAGTGATACCTATAATCTCAGCATTCTGCCATTACTCTGGTGAGCTTACCTAAAAACAAAACATTTCAACAGAATTAAAATGTCACTATTCCAAACTCTAGAGAGCCAGGACAGTTCAACTTATCTCTATATTCCCTGGTAAGCACCTAGACTAGTGTGTTGAATATAGCAGGTGCTGAGATGAATCAGTATTCTTCATGTGTACATTGTTTTATGATCATTCAAGTAACAGATCAGTTTTGAGACCTTGGCTAAATTCCTTTTCTTTTTCATTTCTTCATCTGTTGGGGGTGGGTAGGGATCACCCTCTTCCTAGGATTAATGAGATATGTATGCAAAGTGCCTTAGGCAGCACCTGGTGCAGAAGAGGTAGACAATAAATGATAGCTGGTATTCCCATTACTGCAGTTATTGATATTTTCATTGTTATTATATCATTATTACTCTGCTTAAAATTCTATTCTGTGTGCTGGACAAAGTAATGTAAAACATAGTCCTTGCTTGAAAGATTTCCAGGGCAGATGGTCTGTATGTATGAAAAGATAAATGAGGACGCAAAGTAGGAGAGATGCTACAACAAATGGACAACGTTCCTGGAACAGGATCCCAGAATTCATTCCTAGTCTGATTTTTTGACTCCCTTGTGCCCCACTGCACTTCTGGCCAAACCCTCACTTCCCTTTTTCCCCTCGTCCCTTCTTAGTTCCTCCACCATAAGCTAATCTCTGAGATTTCACGATTTCCTGCTTCTTTTCCCAGACTTGCACTCAGACTCCCCTCTTGGCAGATCATCCCTGCAGATTAAGAGTCTAGTAATGGACTGCCCTGAAGCTTGAGCCAAGGACTCTCCACATCTGTATAGAGTCCTTTGGGCAGCTGAGAAGGCAGGGCACTGGCTGGTTCCATGAGCTAGGACAGTGAGTGCTATAGGAGAGTTCAGAGGGAATGCTTCCTGGAGAAGGGAAGAGTAGGGTTGGGTTAATAAAGGAAGGTCTAGTGAAAAGGGGAGGAGGACATTCTAGGCAAAAGATGTCCTGTGAGCAAAACACTGAACTGAACATTTGATACAGGAACAAAGTGTGGTCTGAACAAGCTGGAGTGAAGAAAATCCAGGTGGATGTCATCAGAAACAAGGTTAGAGTTAAGCAGGGGCCACACGGAGGGGTTTTGACATTAAACTGTGTTTGAGGACCTTGACTTTCCCCAAAGAGATAATTAGCTTTGACATACAAGTACACATTGTGTGAAGGGCAAAGTGGAGCTTTAGGAATATTATGTTGTTAAAGGTACATGGAGAATGAATGGCAGCCAGTTGTTTGTAGAGAATTGGAAGGAAAGCGAGTCTACTGTAGGTGGGAAGACCAGACTCCAGAAACACATAATTGGTTTTGGCATAAAAAATGACTTGAGTAGAGATCAAAAGAGGTTCATCAAACAGCAACTGTAAGGAATTTGAAGTTTCCATTAAATATCTAATTTGAAACACAGTATCCAAGGCTGCAGAATCATTCAGAACATGTTTATTTTAAAGGTCACGAAGAACTAAATAATGCCATTTGCAGCAACATGAATACAACCAGAGATTATCATACTGAGTGAAGTAAGTCAGAAAGAGAAAGACAAATACCATATGATATCACTTATATGTGGAATCTAAAATATGACACAAATGAATCTATCTATGAAACGGAAACATAATCATGGACATAGAGAACAGACTGGTGGTTGCCAAGGGGGAGGGAATTAAGGGAGGGATGGAGTGGGAGGTTGGGGTTAGCAGATGTAAGCTTCTATATACAGAATGGATAAACAACAAGGTTCTACTGTATGGCACAGAGAACTATATTCAATATCCTCTGATAAACCATAATGGAAAAGAATATAAAAAAAAGAATATGTATAATAGCTGAATCAGTTTGCCATACAGTAGTAATTAACACAACATTATAATCAACTATACTTCAGTAAAAAATAAGTAAATAAAATAAATGTCAGGAAAACAAGGTTCAGAAAGTACATGACTTGCCTGAAGTCTCACAGCCAGTTGGAAATAAAACCTCAACCCAACAAAACAACCACTCCTCAAGTTTTGTCTCTATAAGCGACACTTATACATCAAATTCCACATTTTTAGTTTTGGTAAAACAATTTAATTGTAGATAATGATATTTTCTTTTAGCAAAAGTTACATATATATACTTAAGTAATACAGACCTTTATTCTTTCTTTTAGTAGTCATTCTCCTGTTTGTAAACATAAAGTTAAAATCAAATAAGACAGCACAAAGGAAAACTAAAATGTGCTCCTTTTCAAAACTTTTCACTGAGTAATTATGCTGCTTTTTAATTGAAGTATAGTTGCTGTACAATATTATATAAGCCATAGGTGTACAATATAGGGATTCACAATTTTTAAAAGTTTTACTCCATTTATAGTTATTGTAAAATATTGGCTATATCCTACATGTTGTACAATATATCCTTATAGCTTATTTTATACCTAATAGTTTGTACCTCTTAATTCCCTACCCCTATATTGTCCCCCCACCTTCCCTCTCCCCATTGGTAACCACTACTTTGTTGTTTATATCTGTGAGTCTGCTTCTTTTTTATGTTCAGTAGTTTGTTGTATTTTTTAGATTCCACATATTAGTGATATCACACAGTATTTGTCTTTCTCTGTCTGACTTATTTCACTTAGCATAATGTCATTCAAGTCTGTCTACATTGCTGCCAATGGCAAAATTTCATTCTTTTTTATGGCTGAGTATTATGCCATTGTATATATATATACCACATCTTCTTTATCCATTCATCTGTTGATGGACATTTAGGTTGCTTCCATGTCCTGGCTATTGTAAATAGTGCTGCAATGAACATTGGGGTGCATGTATCTTTTCAAATTAGTGATTTTGTTTTTTCGAATATATACCCAGGAGTGGAATTGCTGGGTCATATAGTAGTTCTATACAGTTCTCTTTTAAGCTTTTTAAACAAAAATATGACATTATTCTTCTTACCTAAAAATTACTATTAACAAAGGCAAAATGGTATATGGAATTTTAAAATCAACATTTAGAGATTACATCTAATCAATAATATCATGCTAGTAAATAATGTTGTTTTAATGTTTTGCTTCAATTGTCCAACCTAATTAAAATCTGTTTAAAAGCCTACATTTCTACCTACCCTGAAATAGAATCTACTCTAAAAAAATCCCACATATCTCCATATTAGAAAAATTTAAAAATAACCTCTAAGAGGATGTGCTACATCAAAGGGACATCTTGCCCCTACCCACAACCCACAGTATCCTCTCATATTTTCTTAAATTCGGGTGAAAGAATTTGGACTCTTAGTCATATGATTCCATTAGGCTGTCCTCTAACCTCTCAGAAAGTTCTCAGCACCTCTCTATGCAGATATCTGGCCAAATGACCTTGTCCAGATGCCAGAGGAGTCAGTAACCATTCCTCTCTAGTTGCCTTCAACTACTGATGGACCTCCATGCAGAACTAAGTCATAAATGGCATATTAAAGATAGGCATTTAAACTCATCACATGGGCTGATAGTTTGAGCACTACCTTATAAACAACTAAGGAACTCCTTCGAAAGTGATTTGTCTTTCCATGAGATAAACTAGCTCTTTATATTAAGGAAGCAATAAATTATTCTTTGGTGCCCCAAGTGATATTCTGAGGTGTAAGTTAAATCACAGCCCATAGAGTTAGTTTAAGCTTATTAGGAAAGTTCCAAAGTTGAGCAGCAAATAGTCAGCTCCTCACATTTATAACTTTTACTAGAGATATTTATTTCAAAGTGTGCTAGTTTACTTTAGGATAACTATAAGTGGAGACTACCTCAGGAATTTGAATACTAGCTTAGAGGAATAAAGTTGAATTCATGCCTAGAATAGTTTATTAAATATTGAAATTTCACCATTCTGGCAAAGTTTTTTGGAGAAGGGCCTTACAGTATGAAACCTGAAAATGTGCTCAAAAAGAGTCCTAAAATTCACATGTGTTATTTATGTATTTCTAACTGATGTTAAAATTTTTAAAGAGAATTATGTTTTTTATTTGAGAGGTTGTTTGATCTTAAAAATCTGCTGGCACGGGAGTTAGGATTTTTAGTGTTTCACATTTTATTACTTTCGGTGCCTTTTAGATAATTAATCTTGTTATCTATTTGTTGTTTGGAGTTAACGACAGAATCCTAGCAAATGGAGGACATCTCAGCAGCTAGGAACTGTATAAGCTGTACGTAAATTAGAACTGGATATAGAAAAAAAATTTTTTTTCTTAAGTGATAATGGTTTTTTCAGTTAATTCCAAAGGTCAAGTGTGAAAAAGTAGTCCCTCTCCTTAAATACTGAGATTCATCATCTTGACATTATTTACCAGAGTTGCAGTTCATGAACTGATAGGAGGTCCCATGATCTTATGGTCTGTTGTCCTACATTTGACTACTCCTTAATTATATTGTGAGGCAAAAATGTGAATAGTGTATGTATTAAATCTTGGGCACTGAGGTTTGTCATTTTATGCCTCAAAGATTTGTCAGTTCAACCACTGCTAATAAAAACAGCATTTATTTTGTGCTGATTACTTGCCAAATATTATCCTGAAAGTTTTATTATTCATGTATTTAAAGACACTCGAACCATAAAAACTGCAATGAATAATAAAGTAAACTGTTCTGTAAACCAATAGCCATTTAAACATATATTACCATTTACCATATATTTTTAAATAAAATATTATAGACATCATAAACTTAAAGTGAACAATGCACAACGTCCCAATCCAATTCCCCTTCTTTTCTCTCTGTCCAGAGGGCAACCAACATTACAAGGTTGCAGCATATTTTTCCCACCTCTGCTTTTATATATAAACATTTTCTCTAAATAATATCTAATAAATAGTTATGTGATATTGAAATTGATATGAATGGTATCATATTACACAATGGTATCATCTTCCCCCTCAACATTATATTTTTGATATTTATACTAATGCATGTCAATCTAGTTATCCATTTGAATTGCTTTGATAGCATTTTATTATAAGAATAAATCACAAGTTATTTATTCATTTACCTTCAGATGGATATTTAAGATTTTCTATCAACTTTAGGCTATAACATTCAATACTGCATTAAACATATATGTAAGTGTTTCTCTAGAGTAGATTCCTAAAGGGAAATTGGTGAGATGGAGCACATGCTCATATTCAACTTTAGAGACATTGGAAAGTTATTCTTTAAAGTAGTAAGACCAATTTACACCCCAACAGCAAAATAGGAGTATTTCTAATTACGTATTCCTCACTGACACTGCCTTTGTCAGTTCTTTTAATTTTTTGCCAATCTGATGGGCATCAAATACCATGTCCTTGTTATTTTACATTGTAAATCCCTGAAGATTAGTAAGATTGAACATATCTTTAATGAGTATTAGCTATCCATGTCTCTTTCTGATGACTTTTTTTTTCCCCCCACTGGACTGTTTGTCTTTTTAAACATAATTTCTAGGAGTTCTTTATATATTATAGGTATTATTTTTTGCCAGTTATATACATTGCAAAAAATGTCTTCCAGCTTGTATCTTATCTTTTTACTTTTTGAAGTTTTTAGACATTAAATGTTTAATGATATATTAAATTTTAATGTAATTTAAAGCATCAATATTTTCCTTTACAGGTTGGGCTCTTTACATCTTAAGAGAATCTTCCCAACTGTGAGGTCATAAACAAATTCTTCTCTTTTTTTTTTTAATTTTTGAATTTTATTTTATTTTTTTATAGAACAGATTCTTATTGGTTATCCATTTTATGCATATTAGTGTATATACGTCAATCCTAATCTCCCAATTCATCACACACACACCCACCATTTTCCCCCCTTGGGCTCCATACTTTTGTTCTCTAAATCTGTGTCTCTATTTCTGCCCTGCAGAAAAGCTGAAAACTAAAAAGTTTTTCAAATGCAATGTCAAAGTCAATTCATGCCAGAAAACCCTAGCTGAGGAGGAGTTGAGGAAGTGACATTTAAAGTTCAAAAAATGACCCCCCAAAATTAAGCTTTTAGGTGAAACAGTTCCACAAACAAGTTGTAAGTAAGGCTGTTCTGGTTTTCAAAAGTTATTTGAAAGGATAAAGAAAGAATATAAGCAAAGAAAAATTAAACACCTAAAAAGAGGAAGGCAATAATTTTACCCAGAAGTATGACAAGGTGTTTCCCACAGTTAATGCTACCTCTGTCCAAAATGTTAGACATATTGGGGATAAATTTGTTACTTCCACAGCTATAAATTTCTAGTAGGCAAACATCCCCAAATTCACATACCCTGGCTTGAAAGGACCATATGTAAAATAATCCCCAACAGTTTAACACCTCATTAAAAACTGAAGTCTTTCATACCATTTTAGCAATAATCACTTTGTATTTAGAAGGATTTTCATTTATAAGACTCTTTTCATGCATAGTCTGTGATAGAATCCTGTAAATGTTTTCAATATAAAAATGTTAACCATAGGGCAATAGAGAATAGTTGTGGTGGGCTTCTTCCATCAACAGACACTTAACACAACTAAGCATTTATCATATGCAAGGGCAGGGGAAGATGCTACGGAGGTGAGAGTCTACATGGATCCTGGCCTCAAGGAACAGAGCTACTAATCTGGTAAGGGAGGTAAAATATGTGCATAAATGTCATTGGGCTACTAGGGAGGATCTACGTGAAAGCAGGTACAAGTGTACAGATAATATTGCGCAACCATTTTTCCTCTCTCACCCACCTGCCTTTGAGAAGTGTTTTTTGTGACCCATACCAGGAAATGTTCTTCTTCATGACTCTACCATTCTGCTTCCTCCCAATGTAGCAGAAACATACAAAAGAGGCACAAAAGGAATTTCACTTTTCTGGCTATGAATACAAGTAACAACTCATGTTTGAACTCTTTCCTTTAGACAAACACAGAGATTATGGTGATTCATCTTTTCATGTCTATTTGGAAAATAAAGTGACACTTCAAAAGTTTTATAGCCTGTGGGCCAAATGAAGTTCTCAGATAGAGAGACACACCCTCCAAAGAAACTGTTAGAATGTCATAAACTTATTAGAAGGCTGAACTACCTCTGGTATTCAGGAAGCTTTGCTCTTTCCTTTTCCCTCACATTTTCTTGTACAGCTCCAGGTCTGACTCTCTGTGTTGGTCGGTAATTTCTCTTTCGGCTTAAATGCTTCCACCCACTCAATTACTTGCGACCTCAGTAGGTTTGAGAAAATTCTGCAGCATGAAAGATTTTTGTTTTCTTTTTAAATAAGTTTATTTATTATTATTTTTGGCTGCACTGGGTCTTTGTTGCTGCGCACAGGCTTTCTCTAGTTGCGGCGAGCAGGGGCTACCCTTCGTTGCGCAGACTCCTCACTGTGGTGGCTTCTCTTGTTGCGGAGCATGGGCTCTAGGTGTGTGGGCTTCAGTAGTTGCAGCACGCAGGCTCAGTAGCTGCGGCTCGCGGGCTCTAGAGCACAGCCTCAGTAGTTGTGGTGCATGGGCTTAGTTGCTCCGCAACATGTGGGATCTCCCCACACCAGGGCTTGAACCCATGTCCCCTGCATTGGCAGGCGGATGCTTAACCACTGCACTACCAGGGAAGCCCAGCATGCAATTTTTATTATGATGTAAATCAATGTAATACTTTGTAATAATAATGTTCGGAACACCCTTCAATGCTTTTGCCAAGTGACAAAAATTATTTTTAGCGGCACCACTTTGATAATTCTATTATGTTCATAATTAGTTCATATTATTCAATTTCCTTTATGGTGTAAATTATGTAATAATTAGACTTGCTCATGAAGTTTGCATACAGTATCTCATAGCAGCACTTTCCAGGACTTTGCATAAACCAAATCCAAAATGAGCTAACCTACTTCAGATACTGAATAACATCAAATGGGAGAAAATAAAAATATAATTACAAGATACCGTTCATTTCAGAAGTAATAAAACTTCAGTGGCAATGCATGTGTCCCACAGTAGATCACCAAAACTGCCTTGAGCAAACAAGGAAAGTTTAAAAGGCAGTCTCTGCATTTTCAGAGCTTAAAAAATATATATTATATATATATATATAAAATATATATAATATATATAATATGTATATTATATATTACATATATTAAATATATATATATAATATATATTATAAGAAGCATTTGAAAATTAATTATAGTACCCTTGGGAAACTTCAGTACCACTCCTACCCACGGACGCTGTCAGACAGGCTGCGACCTGGGACCCTTTGCTGCAGTGCTTGCACCTGGACAAAAGCCTCCTCAAGCAACAAAATACAAAGAAACTATAAGGGGCTGAAAATAACTGCGTACTTGTGCAGTTGGGGCAAATTCTGGACTATGAGATACAAAGAGACCAAAAATCTCAGCTGCCACTTCTGAAGAGCCTGGAGCAAAAGCAGGGGGTTGGGAACAAAAGCAAGGTACTGCACACGCCCCCTGCACTCAACACCACCTAAGGGGTGGGGAAACCACCTAAGCCACGCCTCTGGCCCAACCCCCTGGCCACACCCCACCCCTACCCTCTATGTCATATAAGGAACCAGCTCGCCCCACCCTCAGCGAGCAAGCTAGCAAGGGAAACTGTTGCTTGTTCTCACTTCCCTCTGCTGCAGCAGGGGCCCCAGTATAGCCTTGCCTAAATTTCTTATCTGACCTCTGATCAATTTCTATTGATTAAGGAGGCCAAGAACCCTGGCTGGTAACAGCTGGAGCACAAGCTCTGAAAAGCATGTGAATGTCCATCATAGAGAAGGTGGAAATGACAAAAACAGTAAGAAGTAGCCTGTGAGTGGCTACTGAGAGAGCTAATTTACTCAGTGTCTGGAAGAGAAGTTTATGAGATAAAGATGCCAAAACACCTTCTTGAGAGAGGGCTGTAAGAAGGCAGGGTAGAGGAAGTGTATTTGCTTGGAGGTATTCTAAGGCATTGTTTTCTGGGATCCTACCATTTTACGACTGGACAAGGAATCCACTGGTTTGTGCATACAGCATCCTCTAATTTCAATGTACTTCTGAGTACAAGGTCATCACCACAAAGAGCCACATTTAGAACTTTTAGAAATTATCCATCCAATTCGCACACCAAGTACAAATTACAAATCACAGCTTGATTTGCAAGTAGAGCGGGATCTATATCTTGACATCTCCAACTCACTTGTTTTCATTTGAGAGCTCATTTTCTAGACTTTCATTTTTCTTCTAAAACCACAACCAGAGAAACAAACTTTCATAAAATAAATACGACTAATACTTTGAAGTAAAAATATCCACAAAGAAGCCAGGATTGGAAGATGGTGGCATTTCCACTGACCCATACAACAATTTGGGCTTTACATATAAATCTCCTGTTTTCTTCACTCATTTAAATCATTACCATTTCACATTCAGACTCGCTGGCAAAACATCAGTTATTTTAATGTGAATTCTCCACATGCTGCCCCAAACAAACTTTACCCCTCGAGTAGAATGTCTGAAGGTCTCCAGACACAGGAAAAGTTAGAAAGTTGCCCCATACAGTCTGTCCACTGCCCTATCACTCTGCTTCCCTGCCCTGCTAATAGATACGAGAAAATACCATCCAAACCTCTTCAGATTTGCTAAAACCAACCACCACCACAGGCAGAATTAGCAACTGAACTTCTGTGCTTCTAAGAATAGATAGAAGAGGCACTGTACCGGGTCTTCAGTTTTGTGACTATTCAAGAGGTCAGACAGGAAATCTTCATGAAGGCTCTCTCTTCGAATCAGTGTAAACTCCCGCAGGAAAACAGCCCCTTGGCTTTGGTCTCCACATACCTAGAGAGATAAGAGAGCCGAATTAGGCCTTCAGACTGAGCCTGGAGGGAGGGGGCACTGAGGAAGTAATGTCTCGGAGTTGTAGAAACCTCTTGGATTCATTTCAAGTCTGATTAGAGCAATCAAAAATGACACACAGAAATACATATTAATGTGAGAGCCACTAGAACATTCTGGCATGTGGCTCATTGGATGGATGCCAGGAAAGTCTCCTGCTAAGTTGGCACATCTTAATTGACTGGTGTACAATGTCAAAATTCAGTGATTATAAGTTGTCTTCGAGGCCGTGTCCAGCGTAGTCAGGCTCCTAGACTTATTCCATTGGAATATCCACGTGTATGCATCACATAGGGGTCTTGGACCCACAGGGATCCGCTGAGCCTCTAGGGGGATCCTGTCATCCTGTTACACATCTACCAGATAAGGAGGAGCTGGCCTGCACCCGCCTCTGACTTCCTGAGTTATTCCAGGGCTTTAGAACCAGATGCACTTGAGCTACTCTAGAGGGAGGCACTGGAGAATTTTTATCTAGAGCTTATCACGTACCAGGTTCTTTACACGTGTTATCTTGCACCAGCCCCAGGAGGTGTCTGTTATTAGCCACGCTTTACAAATGAGGAACTGGAGGTGAAAGGGTTTCAGGAATTAGTAAGTGTTGAAATCAGCACTCAAATACAGGTCTGAATCTAAAACCCTTTTCTGTTCAGTCTCATTTTGCCACTGAGCTACTCAAACCTCCTCTGGTGAAGAACAAATTGTTAAGTAAATCCTAGAAATGCAAAGAATAATCTCTTCACCCAGGCCTCCTACCACCTCCCTCTCTGAGCCTCAGTTTACTCACCATAAAACAGGAAAGATAACAGTACTATTGGATCGCTGAGAAGATAGGAGATAATACATCTGAAGTACTTCGTATAGTGACTTGCATATAATAAGCATTCAATAAATAACATCCATTATTGCCATTTGCAGCAGCATGGATGGACCAGAGATTATCATACCAAGGGAAGTCAGTCAGACAGAGAAAGACAAATATCGTATGATATCACTTATATGTAGAATCTAAATGTGACACAAATGAACATATCTACAAAACAGAAACAGACTCACAGATATAGAGAATAGACACGTGGTTGCCAAGGGGGAGGGGGGGTCGCGGAGGGAAGGACTGGGAGTTTGGGATTAGCAGATGCAAACTATTATATATAGGACGGATAAACAACAAGGTCCTACTGTATAGCACAGGGAACTGGATTCAATATCCTGTGATAAACCATAATGGTAAAGAATATAAAAAAGAATATATGTGCAACTGTGTCACTGTGCTGTACAGTAGAAATTAAGCACAGCAATGTAAATTAAAAAAATAACAGCCATTACTATCATCATAAGCACAGTCTGCTCAAGGAACAAATAAAAACCTAAGCTTTTAACACACATGAAGTTCTCTGACCATATTTATAATATCTATAATGAATACTACAATAGGTATTATATTATCTCCATATTATCTTCATATGAGTTTAACTTTTCAACTTTTATACATTTTGAATTTTATACCTTTTTATGGTATTGGTAATATTGGTAAGGAATATATGGGTGTTCATCATATTAATTTCATCATATCTTTCCTGAATGTCTGCAATAGTTCATAATAAATTAAAATAATTTTAAACCCGTAGTCTTTTGGATAGTATAATTTTCTATAATTTATATATAAATGGCCTCTGTTTTTGTTTTTTGTGTTTTTTTTACATCTTTATTGGAGTATAATTGCTTTACAATGGTGTGTTAGTTTCTGCTGTATAACAAAGTGAATCAGCTATATGTATACACATATCCCCAGATCTCCTCCCTCTTGCATCTCCCTCCCACCCTCCCTATCCCACCCCTCCAGGCGGTCACAAAGCACCGAGCTGATCTCCCTGTGCTATGCGGCTGCTTCCCACTAGCTATCTACCTTATGTTTGGTAGTGTATATATGTCCATGCCTCTCTCTCGCTTTGTCACAGCTTACCCTTCCCCCTCCCCATATCCTCAAGTCCATGCCCTAGTAGGTCTGTGTCTTTATTCCTGCCTCTGTTGTTATACAGTACAGTCAGTATCATTGTGGGGGACAGAATCTTGGGCCCTTCACTCCCTACTGTCATCTCTGTGAATATATTGCTTAACATGGCAAAGGGACTTCGCAGATACAATTAAGTTTATTTGTTAACTTCAAAAAAGGGTTAGTATCCTGGATTTTCCAGACAGGTCCAATGTAATCATAGGAAGCCTTAAAAACAGAGCTTTGTCTGGACTGAGGACAGAAGAGGAAGTCAGGGAGATTCCAAGGGTGATAAGGACTTGACCCGCCATTACTGGCTAGAAGATGGAGGGGGCCATGTGGGAAGCACAAGAAGAAAATGAGCTCTACAACCATGAAGGAGCTTGGAAGATGACCCCTGCCCTAGAGAAATACATCTTTGGCCAACACCTTGATTTTAGCCCAGTGAGACTACGAGCAGAGAATCCAGCCATGCCTTGCCAGACTTCTGACCTCCAGAAATTGTGAGGTAATACTTCTGTATTGTTCTCAATCATCAAATCTGTGGTAATTCATTATGGCAGTAAGAAAAATCTGATAGAATCATCAAGAGGCAGGGTGCAATGAAAGGTTATCTTATTTCCTCTCCCACACCGCTTTGTAAGAATTAACCAGTATGATACAAGTAGAGGTAGAATTGCAAGATTAATTCTTGGAAATGTATCCTTCCAGCTAACCTAATGCCTGTTACATTTAAAATTAATTTCTCTTAGCTCTTTTCTCATCAGGGTCAACCATTCCTTGAGTCTACAGTTAAATATACGTCACAACCCATCTTGTCTATGTAACTTCCCTGCTCAGAAGCTTGCAGGGTTCCCCACCTCCTGCTGGGTACATTCCAAATTCATGAACTTGGTATTCAGGACCACTCACAGCTCTTCAAGTTCTAGATATGGACTAGCTGCACTCGTGCAACTCTCCTTCTGGAAAAGATCAAGACCCAAATTTAAAGTAACCTAGAATTGATGTGTTTTTACTTTCTTGTTTTCAAAAAGACTAATGTATGCTGATCACTACTGAACTCATATTTTACAAATTATTTCTCCAAAAATTGTAGGCTATTTTTAATCTAACTCTATTATTCAAAATGGTGGTCATCTTTAGTCATGCAATGCCATAGCTTTTAAAAGCTACAATCAGAAGAGAAGACTAATAAACTTCAGTGCACTTTCTTTGTGAGAACTTTTGTGCCTGTGGAAAACACGTTTCTTTTTGTTAAACTGATTAAAGAAATAGACAAAAATGACTCAAGTATCCTCTAAAAGAGACAGTGAGCTGTCAGATAAAAAGACAGAATATTCACTAACACTACAAAAATGAAGGGCGATCAGCAAACACCTTGTGCATTCGATTTATATTTTAATTCTCAATCATAACTGTGTATTTGTTTTAGAAAGTTTCTGCCTGTTTATTTTTCCCAAGAATGTTGACATTTTATAAGTCACACAATTCTCACCAACATGCTCAACTTATCAAATACTTTTATGTATTTGATTTTATTTATGTACCATGGCAGAAGGTCTTCATTAAACTAAAATTCAATTTAATCCTGGAAACAGATAATAATATATAAGTTAGATGAATGTAATTACAACCACTTTACCCCTATAGATATCATGTGCATATCTGTTTTTAATTTAATTTCTATCCATGACTGCTATTACTAATTAGACAAATTAAACTACCCAAATTAATTTGGTCAATTTTAAGTTAGTTTTGAATATCTGTATCTATCAACCATGGACAATAATAATTATATTTTGTGTGTTTTACAAACACTATTACGATGAAGGAGATACATAAATATATAAAGGTATATAAACATGTAAATCTTATACTTCTATTTCAAGCTGATTTTAGAATTATTATTTAAATCCAGAGTAGTCCTTTATCTTACTGATTCTTTCATTCATTCATGTGTACACACACTTACTCAAGTATTATCATGTGTCAGGGGTTCCATGACTATAGCACATGTTTGACTATAGCACACATTTCTTCCTTTCAGGGCATAGCCATTCGAATGAGTACGTGGATGTGGCAGAGATGACTAGATGTTCCCAAAAGCCACCATCTTCTCATCGTCTCTGGCACACACCTCGAGTACATTTCCAAGCCTCCTTTGCAGATAAGGTGGTTGAGACTGAGTTTTAGCTGGTGGAAGTGATGGGTGATACCACCAGGCCTGGCCCATAAAAATCTCCCCCTTTCCCTCCTCCAGGCTCCTTTGCCTCAAGTCTGTTTGGAATGCAGAGAGCCTCAGGAAAACCTTGGAGTCCACTGTTAAAGGTCACAGAGGCTCCATTAGCTGGTTCCCTGAATGACTGCATGCAAGAAGCCCACCCCATGACCTGTTCACTTACCTAATACTGTAACACGAGAGGGAAGAGGAGGGGGAAAAACAGGGATAGGAGACTAAGAGATACAAACCACTACATGTAAAATAAACAAACAATAAGGATGTCTTGTACAGCTCGGAGAAATATAGCCATTATTTTATAGTAACTTTAAATGGAGTATAGTCTATGGAAGTATTGAATTGCCATGTAGTACACCCAAAACTAATATAGTATTGTAAATAAACTATAATTCAATAAAAAATGGAAAGTGTAAAGAAAAGAAAAAGAAATTAACAATTTTCCGTGTTTGAACCACTATCCATTTTAGAGACTATTTCTTACTGCAGTTAAGCTACCTTAATTAATAAAATGAAAAATCTAGGTGAGCAAAGGATGCCATGAGAATATAGAGCAAGGGCAATTACCTCTCCCGGGAGGAAGAGTGGGAATTTACCAACTGAACAAGGGGAATGGGAGTGGGGAAGGGAAGATTCTTGTTCCAGGAAGAGGGAACAGTCTGGGAAAAGGCATGGAGGCTTGAGATATCTAATTCTGTTTGGTATGTTTTAAGTCATCTAGCCTGACAGGAGCATGAGGTACGTGAGAGCAAGTGATGGGAACAGAACGTGTACAGTGGGCAGGGGCCAGATCATGAATCATGGTCACTGACAGACTTAAGCAGCCAGTGTCTTGCTTGGACTTATGAGTTTGGAAGTGTGTGCAGGTGACCCTGAGGAGGTAAGACTAGAGATGAGGTGACCAGTATCAGATCGTTGCAGTTATTCAGATGAGAATTTATGAAGAGCCAAGGAGCTGGTGGGGAAGGAAATGATCATGAGATTTGGCCAATTGAGTGCAGGGGATAAGTCTCAGGTTCTGCCTATATTTTCAGTCTGGATTTGAGCAGAAGAGCAGAGTGGATAGTAGCACCTTCAAGAAGATAGAAAACAGAGGAGGAGAAGCAAGTATATGGGTTAGATTAGGAATCTGATTCCAGAGAAGTGGAGAATGAGGTGCCTTGGGGAAAGAAAGCAGAGCTCTGTGCCTAGGAAAGAAACTTGTCTGGAGATGATATGAAAGTGTTGGCATCATGTGGGGAGTAGATGATGGTTGGCATGGATAAGCATGCCAAGAGAAAGTATGGAGAATGAGAAGATATGAGAGCTAAGAACCCTGGGAGCACTGATATTTAACATGGAACATGGTTCCATCTCCAATGGTCCATTTATGCCAACAGAAAATATCAACAAGGAGAACTCAAACTTTAACAGATTTTCATCATTTTTAGACTTCCTTTTATTGGTTTTCTATGAAAATACACTGATGACAGCACTACATCCAACTTATTACAAATATTTAGTCCCTTGAGAACAGAGAACATGGCTCATTGATCTATCAATCCCAGCCCCTGAATTCAACTAAATGTTGAATGAAATTTGAAAATTTCCAGGAGAACTAAGACTTTAAAAATTCTATTTCTGATGGTCAGACCAGGTTTCCTGATCTGGGGTTTGGAAAATATGGTTACTTTACATTTGATATGTCAAAACTCCCCTTGCGGTTATAAGGTAGTTAGCATATCATAAAAATGCGTCAAAACTGGCACCCCATGGCACTTTATGGTTCAACAGTGTTAGTTTCACAGATGGGAAAACAAATGCGAGAAGTTGAAGAATTTTGTACGTGGCCAGGGGCTATGTTAGGATTAAGGACCAGAGACAGTGTCTCTTAAAAACTCAAATCTCTGCTAGATTCGAACCCGGTTATTCGTCCAGAGGAATAGGGCAAGAAACAAATAATCATTACTAAGATACCTATCTGTTTCTATAGGATTTCTAGACTCGTAAGGACTGCTCCTCAGGAAGTATGAAGATTGCCATATGCTAGAATTTGTACCGTATGATGAAGACTGCTTCTCCAATTGCAGTCTGATTTCCTGCTTCAAACAGTGACTCTCTTTCTGCCCGTTGGCACACCAAAGTACTCCTTGGAGAATCCAGGAATGTAGAAATACCAGCTCCCAAAAGAGAATCTCATTAGATCCAGGAAAGCATGGAAGCAATTTATTATTGTGGTATATGTTGTCTCTATATACCTTACAGAGCTTTTAGGGAGGGACACAGGTAAATACAGGAAACAAGGGAGTTTTCAAATAACTCTGTCTTCTCTAACCCATTAGAGGGAAAAGGAAGATAAAGGTAGCTTAAAACAAAAGTCATTGAATAATAAGAAAAGTTCTTGCATTTGGCTTTTGGACACAGTCAGAAACTATGTCTATGATAACTTTCGTCTTCTACTTCAAGCTTACACCCATCACAACCTGGCATCAGACGTCCTCCTTGGCTTGACCTGCCTTTCAGTGGATCCAGAGAATACCGGTTAGTATTCTGACTTGCCTGTTCACTCGTGCACATTTTGTTGTAAGAAAAGATAACCCCACCCCCGCCTTAGAATTTCCTACTTCTTACAAGTTTGCTCTGTGAGTTGTGACTAGAATTTGGAAAGTTACAATTCAGAGCAACTGGTTCACATTTTGGACTTCTACATCATTAAGGAAGAGTCATCATCTCTATAGAAACTGTAATGTTGATGATGGTAGTGGATTAAGCCCAGAGCTTTTAAGCGGCTATAATGTTCTTATAACTCCAGGAGAGGCAGCCATTTCCTTCCAGGCTGAGAGAAAGGGATGTAGAAATAACAGAAGTTTAAACATACAAACATGCCCTCACATTATCATTTTATTGTTCTTCTTTCTTCATTTAGTTTTTCTGTGAAAACGTAAATGCAGCCAAGCTTTTGTCTCATGGGTAGGATTTAGGTTACAGTATTACTTATAAAGTACAGCACTGAAAACCACACTGTTAAATTTTTTTTTCCTACCGAAAGGATTTTGCAAAGTATATTTATGCCCATATTCTGGTTCATACTTTACTAAGAATTAAGATAGTGAAGCTGTAAATTCTGATCAGATTAGAATAATAATTTAAACAACTTAAGTAACTGGCCACTGTGTTATCTGAATACGCACCTATATTTAAATACCAGTGGGTAGTGAAATGATTGGGTCAGGGTCATGAGTTCTCGGCACAAGGGGGTCACTCAGTGTTTACTGAATACTGAAGAGAAAGTTTTCTTGGAGCCAAAAAAATTTCCAGCTCCAGTTCTGAGAGTTGCTGCTAAGTAACAGGGAGAAATAATGAGACCTTACATGGACTCAATCAAAGGTCCCCAATGTAGCCCTGCCACCCAATACATTACCATCTGATCCCCAAAATCAAACCTACTCAGCGGCCAAGGGAAGAAAGAGAAAATCTGTTCCCAATGTGAAAGTATAAGTAACTTCTGGTTTGAAGGAAACTGAGCCAAAGGATGAATATCCTATCACTAGCCCTTAAAATATTGATATATTTAGCTTAGGCCAAAAATGCAAATAGCCCCAGATGAAATTTCGGGATTAAATCAACTAAGAAGTAGATTTGAAATAAAGGTATAGATCTTTTCAACTTGATTAAAGATCCTGACATTTGGTAACAAACTGAGTTTGCCTGATATGAGTAAATTCTATTTGGCAAGGAACAAGGGTCCCTGATTTCTGGAAGGAAATCAATCACTTGACAACCTGTCTCTGGCTATTCTAATGGACTCAAACGCTATGGAAAAAAAAATCCAATCTACTCTCAGTGGTCCCTTTCCATTAATCCCAATAACCTCATTCCTGACTGGAATATTCAAATATAGTAAGATGGGGAAATAAGTGAAGAGTAATTCAATTGTAAAAGATAGGAAAACATTATCAGCATATAATCTCACGAAAGACATTTCCTCATTAAAATGCAGAAGGAGAAGTATTTCAGAGGTATATGAAAATATGCACTAAAATATTTATAAATGTCTCCAAACTCACAGTCACCCACCAGACGAGGCTCAACCAGCTTATAATGCCTGAGAATCAGCAATTCTGTCTGCACACATTCACAGATTTGTACAGAGAGCGGGGAGGCAGTGTCACTGAAGAATCCACTTTCATTGTTGAAAGGGTCCACTTAGAAAACCATCGGCTTAACTTTGAAAGTATTTTCAGTGGTTGTGTTGGGGAGTGACTAAGTCTTTGTAGACAGAGACTTCACCATGCCCCTAGACCTATATTCATACCTACTTCTACAGCCAGTTTGTCTGGGAAAATCAAGTCTTAAAGTACCTTCAGGTGTCCCAGTTAAAGGCTGCCAACTATGCAAGCTGATTAGCAGTGTTAGACTCCCTGAAGCAAAGGCTAAACATGATCTCAAGAAGACCGGTGTGGGGGGAGTTCATAAAAACATTCTTATAACCATATTTAAGCCACTGACATTTATATATACCTGGTGTTTGGAGCTGAAATCCATTTTAGTATTCTGTTTGTTCTTCTACCAACTTTAATTATTATTTCTAAGGATTGTAAAGATAATTGCTAAAAGGTTAAAGCAGAAAGAAGTGAGATGGGACATGCTGGTCCAAAATGTTCAGCTGGGCCTCATAATTCTTGGTACAGATGTTCCTACTTAGTTCAGGTCTGATTTAGAGAAAGAGCTATAATACGGTTTGAGACAAGGTGACCAGATGTAGTTGAATTTAAAGATCTGTCCCAGAATGTCAATGAAAAGAAATTCTATTACCCTAGCAAACCTTTACAGGAGGGGGGAAAAAAGTTATGCTTAAAAAATAATCTACTTTATCTTTAAGGTAGATGAATATCTACCTTGACGAGACAAAGATTCCTTTACAAAAAAATAAGTAAAACAAACAAACAAGTAGAGAAGTTTACCCTCACAGTACTAGTGGGTAAAGAAAAAGTAAAGAAAAGGTAACACCAGGAATTCCATCAGAGGGTATGTACTGTGTGTAATATGGGCTTGATCTATAGCTAAGCTGCGGCATTTCCATCACTTGTCAGAAACATGGTTGCTGAAATGAAGGTGCTAAGAAGAACTTAAAGACCATCTTCACCAAGCTCTTGTCTTTTCAGATGAGGAAATAAATCGCGTTCATAAGTATAGGGAAGAGAAAATATGTGGGTTTTGAGACATCTCCTTTGGCATATGTAAGATGGAAAAACAGTCAAGTAACTCAAGAAACTTAAATAACTTCCCCAAAATATAAAGCCAACTCTCTTCTCCCTGATTTTTCTCAAACATTTTAAGACCATCCTACTCCATTCCTATCAAAAGGGGAACAGAGTACAATTTCCAGAATTCAAAAGACACTAGGCTTCAGAACACTGATAAGAGCTGTGACTCAGATCTACACTTAAATAATGAAAGAACACGTGAAACAGAAGAGGTGGAATCCTCTGTGCTGTGCTCTGCTCCTAGGTGAATGGACACTTTACTATCACATCTCCTAATGACACAGAGAAACAGGCATGGTCTTCAAGTTGCGCACCTGTGTGTGTGTATGCATTAAATCTGACATGTAAAATGAAACCCTCACTCATGCCAAGAATTCAGGGAGAGGGTTGAGCAGCTAGAGGAGAATTTTAAGAAAAAAAGGGAAGAAGATGACTGTGTACACATGCAGTGGTAGAAATCAACTGTTTTCATTGTTTACTTAGCAAATGTTTATATAGATCAACCTTATTACCCAGGTTTTTCTAAAGAGAGTTGCTTAGCTAAGAGGAATATGAAGTCAGGGTACCATTCGTATTCTGAACCAAGATGAAGATATTAATTAGGGCAGGAGTGTCTTTCTTCCCCCTTGCTTACTATTTACATTAGCTCTTTGGAGGCCATAAAGATGTGCCACTCAGATCCCTTGCTGCAGAGCTTAATGGACAGACGACCCCAGATGCTGTCCTCTGAATTCACATCCTTGTTGCCCACTGGTGCTCCCAGCCAGTGACTGAGCACAGCAGAGATACCAAAGCAAGTCCACTCCTGAGAGATGCAGAGCCCGTCTGACAGGTGACCTCTGCTCAAAGACACCCCACTGTCTGGCCAAACCTTTCTTAGCATTGCACTATGGTCTGAGACTCTTCCTATCGAAACTATGGGTCTTGTTTCTCCTTCACTAGGGAGAGTCCAAGTTACAGACTGATAGCTTTTCTGAGCTCCTCTGCCTTCTTCACCTTTTTCACCAATAAGTCTCTTGCTTCCTCATCCTGTGTTGGTACCTGCTCTGGACCTAAACTAAAACAGCTTTTCTGGGCTTCCCTGGTGGCGCAGTGGTTGAGAGTCCGCCTGCTGATGCAGGGGACGCGGGTTCGTGCCCCGGTCCGGGAAGATCCCACATACCGCGGAGCGGCTGGGCCCGTGAGCCATGGCGGCTGAGCCTGCGCGTCCGGAGCCTGTGCTCCGCAACGGGAGAGGCCACAACAGTGAGAGGCCCGCGTACCGCAAAAAAAAAAAAAACGGCTTTTCTTCTTTTTACCCAAGTACTACTGGACTGGATGTAATATTTCCAATTCACCACTCCTATCTGTATAAAAAAAGGCCATCCAGTCTCCATGATGCTAAAGAAATGCTGGGAACACTTCTCTCTGCTCTCTTTACACTGACGTCTCAGTTAATTCTCTACAAAACTGAGAAATAATGATCAGAACTGGTGGATGAGAAACAGCTCTGATTTTGATCCATGATCCTTACCCAGAATGTCTTTACCTGGCTCCAAGTTCACTCCTTTTCTAGCATTCTTCATCCTAACCCTGAAATGCAGATGTACAGCAGATACCCACAGTTGGTTCAATGACTTTAATTACAGACAAAAAAGATCAAGGTAATAAACTAAATTATTTTGTGGGCAAGTAAGCTTTTATTGTTTCACAAACTTGAGAAGTTTCTCTTTTCCCTGGCTAGAAGTCTCACCAACATGTGCTATATTACAGAGAAGAAAAAATAGGATAGCTTGGACCCATGCAAATTTATTCCCCATTAAAAAAAAATATTCAAAGCAGTGCTTTAATGGTATCCTTAGTGTAACTCAGATATATTTGAGTTCACCATACCCTCTCACCACAGCAAACACATACCCCATGGCCCGGTCTCTGAAAAATGTAAACTCAAAAAATCGAGAGAATTTATATCAGTATTTATATTGTATACGTAACTGAAAGAATTTCAAATATTTACTCTGTATCTCAAGAAAATACACAAGAAATGGGGAGGTTTATACTTAATGCATAGCAAGCATTCTTAAATGTCCACTCTTTCTTCCTCACCCATTTTTGTCTTTCTCAATGTACTCCACACCGATGGCAGCTGGCTCCTCAAAACGTTTTTGTCTCTCAACTCCCAAGTTATTTCTGAAATTCAGTCCATGTATTTCTTGGGGAAAGAGAAGTGGAATTCTGAATATAGTTGTCTATTATGACTTTATCATTCTTTTATATTAAAAATATTTGGCTCCTTTTAAAGAAGTATGCTCTTTGTAAGGAAATGAAAGTACTTGATAGGCACATGTATGCATATTTACGTATGAATGTATACGTGTGTGTAAGTGTGTGTGTGAGTAGCAGAGATCCCAGTGTGACACTAAATTGTGAGACCTAGGCATGTCTGATAGATGATGGGTCTATCTCAGTGAGGGATGGAGAAGCCTTTTGAGAGAGAGTTCATCTCAGCTTGGTCTAGTCCCAGAGCCTTGGATATCAAAGAAATAAAGAACAATTCTATACTCAGCATAGTGAGTACTGACTCAGGTTTCACTCAGTGGAGGGAGTCTTTAAGTAAAAAACAAAAAAAAGGCGTGGTGCTAAAAACTCCTCTAATAGAGCATAGAAGTCTGCTTTCCCATTTCACCAGGTGGAAGCTCTGGCTCCCTCAAGTCTCGGAGTATCAGTTATATGGACCAGCAAGAGTGCCCAGCAAGGACAATGGCTATACCAGGGGAGACAAAAGCACCTGCAGAGGGGGCAGGGATAGCCAGGAGGAAAGGGGGGTAGTGGCAGGAAATGGATCAGCGGTGAACACTGCAGGCAGCCATGTGGTGCTTCCACCAAGCATCCCAGGCACAGAGGCCTTGGCAGTGGACATCACCATGAGGGCTGGAACAGGAGAGGTAGCTAACAGGACTTATTTGTAGGTCCACCTCATGAAAACATCCCAAAAGGAGAAGAAGAAGGGCTTGCGAAGACCAGAAAGGCCTACAGTGAAAGGTAGGGCAAGAGTAAGCCATGTATGTCATGGAAGCTACTGATATTCATGTGACTCCTTTCATGCTTCCCTGCATTTGACCAAGTACTTTTTAGTCTCAAAATGTCACCGTGAGACTATAATCTCCGCGGATGAGAACCACCTCTGTCTTGTGCGCCACTACATTCTAAAATCCAGCAGTGTCTGGCAGAGAGTTGAGTTCTATAAATATCTGAGTAGCAAATTAATGAACATCTTTTTTTGTTCTTGGTTACTAATTTCAGAATTTTTAGAGCTTGAAAGAGGCTTAGAAATCATCCAGTCTAGCTCCCTCTGGAGCCCAGAGAGAAACTGACTGACTTTCCCAAGAACATAGATTTCATGTGTCAAAGTCCAGACCAAAATGTAGATTTCTGGACGCCAGTCCCATGTCCTCTCCACCCCACGGCTCCAGTGTCCCTCTCCCGTTGGGGTTGTCTCCCGCAACAGCTGGCAAGTACAGGATGTGGATGACATGGAATCATAACTGACTGCAAGCTCAATCCATCAACAGTGAAATGTGGTTAATTTAAATTGGGGCTGTGGTTAAAAATACAGTGTAGGAGACAAAACATAGGATAGCTGCCTTCTACTCCATGTCCAAGTAACCATTTACATGGGGTACAGAGTTAGTTATTAGATCCCAAACATTAAGAAAGACAACTGATAAACCAACAATTCCTAAAGAAGGAAAATACGATCGTGACTGTCTGGAAAGCTTATGACAATCAGTTGAATTAATTAAGGGCATTTTGCCTGACAAAGGGAAGGAGAAGATTTGAGAACTGTCATTAAGTCTTGAAGGGCCCCTTCTAAGAGAGAGGAAACTTACTTGCCTTGGTCTTCCTCACCCCATTCCTGACCTTCATTTCCTTCTCACCCACCTGCTCCTTAAATTCTGAATTCTATAGTCACTGCTTTCCTCTCTCCAAGCTCATCAAGGTTGGGCTTTCACCCATCTGTCCTCAGTCACCATCCGTAATGACCATATGCTCTCTCTTGAAAGTCTTTCCTCCCTTGGTTTCTATAATCCTTTCAAATGATCTTAACTCTTTGGCCATTCCTTTGGTTTCTCATTTGGTAGCTCCTTCTACACCTCCCACCTACTAACCACAGGCAGTCCCAGGGCTATGTTCATGGGCATCTTTTCTTCTCTCTTTTTTTTTCTTGCCCTGGGATTTTTATTAGTGCTTAGAGAGTCAGCCACCTCTTCTGGACAGGTGATTCCCAAACCCATACATGGAACCATGGCTCTTACATGAGCACATCCTTCATTTCCTGTATCCATAATTTGAACTTTGCCATGTCCTCTCCCTAGGATGCCTTCCTTCCATCTCCTTGTACTGAAATTGCATCAGTCCTTAAAGACTGCTTCTTCTCTGCATCTTCCCTCTCTAAGCATGTATAATTTCTCCCCCACTGCATCCACAGAGGTTCTGCTCTTCTAATTGAGATCTGGAGTCTTAGGACCTGGATGTCTTAGCTCACCACTTCCCTGCTGTATAATTTGGGTAAATTGCTTAAACTGAGTCTTAGGTCCCTCATATGTAAATGGAAGAGAACATTACTACTTACCTTACATAGTCATTGCAATGATTACATGAGCTAACATATGAAAAGTGATTTGTAAACTCAAGTGCTATACAGAGTTTGGTAGTATCATTACAACAACCAGGGAGTTTTTTGACAGTATAAGCTAGCAGAGTGTGTCCAGTCAAATAAATTAGTATTTCCATCTTCACTGACTCACTTGGCTGGGAAAACATGTGGACATTCCAATGTAAACAGCATTGGGGAGGGGGTGTAGGAGACACATGTCATAATTTATTGAGATATGAGTCCTGGCACCTCATTTTTAAACAAAAAAGAGCACAGCACATTATTACTTCTCTAATGGCACATATTTTCATCTCTCTTGTGGTCATTTGGGAACTTGTCTTACCTCTGTGAAGATATCAAGGTCAGAGACCCTGACCTTACTGATCATCCTGGAAGGCCACGAACAACACCTTAAACTTAGTAAATGCACAATATTTGTTGAATTGAATGAAAATAAATTTGGCACATCTGCTTTCAAGGAAGTGGAATTTAGCCATAACTTATCCCGATAAAATAGAGTTTTCAAACAATTAAATATGGTGTCTTGATAATGAAATTGGCTACTTAGTAGGTAATAAAGACTCTGACACTATAAGCTTTCACTCAGGATCTGAAGAAAGGATTTAGATGAATTCTGAGTCTTTCTAACTCTGAGAGTCTGTGGGTTAATTAGCTAAAATTATTTCCATTATTTCCACTGTCATTCCCCACCTCCTTTATAATAGGAGACATATAACATTTGGAAATGTTGGTGGAAACATTTACCCTGGTGATGCTGATGCTGGGGTCCAGCAACCACATTTCCAGTAGCAAGATTCTACAGATTATAACCCAATCTCCTTTTAAAGGCCCCCAAAACCTTTTTTTTTTTGGTCCTCTACTTGCCCCTGCACCCTCTTCTCCAACCCTTTCTTTCTTTGCTTTTAATGTTCCAGCAACACTGAATGGCTTGTGGCTGTCCAGATACACTATGATCATCAGCTGCTCTCCTCTATGCCTACACACTTTCAGTTCCATCTGCTTTGCGTGCCCATCTATAGAAGTCTACCGGTTCACTCTTACTGAACTCAATTCTATCTTTACAAGTTTGTCTCCACACCAGATGATGAGATCCCTGAGAGAAGAGGCTGGTTCATTTCAAGGTCCTCACCTAGGAGAGTGTCCTGGCCCAGAGAAGCTAGTCTCCAAACTTTGGTTGCATCAGTCCACAATCTATTTGTCTACAGCACAAGACACTTAAAATTTCCCACTGCTCTTTAAAAACTTCCTCGTGGAGTGCTAAAAGTCAAAACAAATACTGAAGTGGGAGTAGATGAGAAAAAAACCTATAATGTAAACACATATTGCATGTAGAGCTAGACCCTGTCTTCCACTTGATCAACTGGAATTTAAGCAAATTTATCACGAATAAAAATATTTTCATGTTTTTCAAATTGCTTCACCAAACTCTTGCATTTAAATGTGCCTCCCGAGCATATTACTAAATGTGTTAAATGTATCACCCATTACAAAATGGATAATAATGAAGGATTAGCCACTGAGTCATTTGAGGGTCCTGCTCATTAATTTTTACAGCCTCATTGCCTGGAACCTAATCATCAACTGTTATCAATACCCTGGGAAAAGCAAAAACTAAATAAAATAAAATCAACATTTATTTATTATTAAAGGTAAGATTCCTTAAAGTGTTATGATTTGTCCTTCTTGTCTTTCCTAGACACAACTCATGGATGCTTTCATATTTTGCTTACTCTTTATAAATGTTGCATATTTTAATTATATTTTTGCAGATTCCCATTTGACTCAACTTTAGTATGTGATCTTGACTTTAAGAGACATTTCTGTTTTATAGATACCAAATACATTCCTGTACCCTATTAATCTTTTCTTTTTCTGTCAGTGAAGTGTAGGTGACTGAATGTTAAATAAACATTCTTTTTCAAATTCACACCGAAAATAGGATGTTCCATTTGTTTATACTATGTAAACATGAAAAAAAAAATGTGAGTTTTCCCTTTGGTTTCAAACAGCCCACTCTGTTCACTTCCAAAACTATATTTTTTAAACTCTAAAAGTTTGTCATGTTTTCCACTGTTAAAACATTATTACGTTTCTAAGGTTTTTAAGCCTCCTTTACATTTGTGAAGGAGCTTTTGGACCTTTATTACCTTATTTTATTTCAACAAATATTGATTTAGCTTCTGCTATGTTGTAAGTTCTGCGCTAGGTGCTGGAGGGGGTGGACACAAAAATAAATATGGTCCCTGGCCTTCACGATCTTACAGTCTAGTAGGAGAAAGAGAATGATAGGTACATACCATAGTAGGTAGGTGTACTTCATTGGTTTTGATTTCTATTTCCTTAAGTTGTAGTAGTAACAAAATGTCAAAATGCCCAAAACACAGTGATATCTGCTACATGAAGATACAAGCTCCATGCCTTGGATCTGTAGAAAATAGTGGAATAGAATGTTCTCTCAAAGTATAATGACATGTGCTCTGAGAACTACAAACCATTCATGTTCACTTCCGAGCTTGCTAATGTGAATCCCTGAAGTTCAACTGATGAATGGAAGAGTGTCTAAATAACAATTTCTTAGGTTGTCTTGGTCTTTTGGAACAATCTCAGGAATGGATCAATCAACAAATAGCACTGAGCCTCCACTCTGTGTGCAAGAGTCTATAAAAAGTCCTACTCCACTTGCTGGGTGGCTGTGAAAATAAGATGAATAGAAGGTCAAGCACATCTACTCCTTGGGTATTATCGCCAATGTCAACAACACCTAAGAAGAGGTATTTCCCAACAATTACAGCCATTCTACAATAATGCAGATAGACCGGCTGAAACTTGGTCCTAAGCAACCAATGGGATGCTAGAAAGCAAGATCATGGCCAATAGGTGCTGAATGATGAGCCATCCCACCTCCTCACCATACCACCTACCATCTTTCTTGTTCTGGTTACTCAGCCTTTTTTTTTCCTGATTAATTGAAATACAATCTCTTTTTACCAATCTGTAGTCATTACTTTCTTCAAGACCATTTATTGGATTCCTAACTTCTATTAGGAATTGGTCTAAACATTCTAAGAATCTTTTCAAATTCTCATAAGTCAAATTAAGCACTATTATTTTTATTCAATAGTTGATGAAACTGTTTCAGAGAGGTTACATACATTGCCCAATAGTAGAGCTGAGATTTGAAACCAGGACTATCTTTTCTTAGAAATTAAGGCATAATATTTACTTAAATAAATATTGCTGAGCACCTAAGTACATGAAGAACACTGTGCTAAAAGCTGTAAATAATTCAAAGATAAGATCCTTACCCTCAAAGAGAATCTAAAAGGAGAAAGGGGAATAGGGAGGTGTTAATCACTTAGAAACGTGGAATAGAATGAATGTGCTTTATCACCATAAAAAGCTACCTAATAAATTTTGTGTTTAATATATATAACATATAAATACATTCTTAAAAATTATTTTCAATAATATAGAAGCATATGGAGACTATAAAATGAAAATCTACTAAACCCTTGAATCCCATATCTTCTTTATAAGGGCACACTACCAAGCTCACTGAAGACCAAAACATTCAACAAATAGTTTTTGAGCAGATGCTTTGCAGATGGCATGTGCTTAAAAAATATTTGTTCTTCATACAATTTACCTATCGTTAAAGTATCGTATAGAACACACCACCTTAAAATATCCCTGTGCTTCACCATTAAACCCTCCTCTCTCCTCCTAAACCCCTGGCAACCACTAATCTGTCTACTGTCTTTATAGTTTTGCCTTTTGGAGAATGTCATGAAATTGGAATCATACAATATGTAGTCTTTTCACATTGGCTTCTTTCTCTTAGCAACATGCATTTGAGATTCATCAGTGTTTTTGCATGACTCGAAAGCTCATTTCTTCTTATTGCTGTATAGTTCTCTATTCACCTAATTCCATACACCAGATTAGTGGCTTCCAACTTTTGATGATCATAGATAAAGCTGCTTTAAACATTCACCTGCAGGGTTTTCAAATGTGGATGTACATTTTCAAATAGATTGGGTAAATACCTAGGACCATGATTGCTGGGTTATACAGTAAGGCTCTATTTAGCTTTGAAAGAAACTGCCACATAGTCGATCTTCCAAATTGCTGTAATAGTTCTCATTCCCGCTTGAATGAATGAGTTCCTGTTGCTTTGCTTCCTCCTCAGCAATTGGTACTGTCAGGTTTGGGGATTTCAGTCATTCTAACAGGTGTGTAGCGGTAGCACTGGTTTTAACGCATCTTTTTCCAATGACAAATAATGTTGAATACCTTTTCATATGCTTATTTCCTTCTGCATATCTTCTTCGGTGAGTTGTCTATTCAGAGCTCTTGCCCATAAGTCGTTTATCAGATATGTGTTTTGCAAATGTTTTGCCCATTTGTTTGCAGCCATTTTTTTAATTCAAGTATAGCTGATTTACAATATTGTGTTAGTTTCAGGTGTACAGCACAGTGATTCAGATATATATATATATATATATATATATATATATACACACACACACACACACACACGCATACACATTACTATATAGCACAGGGAATTATATTCCCTGTGTTGGTTATCTATATAGTAGTGTGTATATGTTAATCTCAACCTACTAATTTATCCCTCCCTACCCCTTTCCCCTTTGGTAACCATAAGTTTGTTTTCTATGACTGTGGGACTGTTTTGTAAATAAGTTCATTTGTATCTTTATTTTTAGATTCCACATATAAGTGATATCATACGATATTTGTCTCTTTGTCTGATGTACTTCACTTAGTATGATAATCTCTAGGCCCATCCATGTTGCTGCAAATGGCA
>NW_020837951.1:66734069-66823918 GCF_003676395.1 Aethalodelphis obliquidens | reverse complement strand
ATACCCATTCCTCTGTCGATGGACATTTAGGTTGCTTCTTCTTAGGAGTTTCTTTTCCAGAGCTGACGCTTTTAACTTTAATAAAGGTCAGCTTATCAACTTTCTCTTTCATGGATTATGCTTTTTGTATTTTATCTAAAAACTCATTACCAAATACAAGGTCACATAGATTTTCTTGTATGTTTTAATCTAGAAGTTGTACAGTTCTGTATTTTACATTTAGGCCCATGATTCATTTTTGAGTTAATTTTTGCGAAAGATGTATGGTCTGTGTCTGGGGTCTTTTTTTTTTTTTTTTACATATGGACATCCAATTGTTCTAGCACCCTAATAGTGCAATTTAATGTCAGAAGAATGAATGGAATCTTTAGGTTATATGTGCTTAGTGATGGATTAATAAATAAAACTAACATGATGATAAAAATGCCTTTGAGTTTGTAAAGTATTAGGAGCTGTCAACATGAGCCTTTTACTAAGAAACTGAGGCTCAGTAGATGTAGTAATTGACTGAAGTCAACCACTACATGGTCCCTGGAGAACTAAGAACAAATGGTGGTCACAGGTGTTTAGTACCTATGGAGTATTATTCAAGAAGGTTCAGTTCCTGTTGTTACTATACCTTTATGGTTTCTTTCTTTTGGCTTCTGAAGTCTTTTCTGTCTTCAGCAGTCCACTTTTAACACACACATATACCACTGAGAGTCATTTCACTTCTTTAGTTAGAATTCCCAGGTTACACCTAAATAGCATACATAGCATTGTAGACCCTCAGCTGGAATGAGGCTCCTCTCCTCCCCAACTCAAACAGCAGCTCTCACAGCCTTTGTGGGGACTCTATTACCTACCTATGGGTTTGCTACTTCCTGAGGCAGCCTGCTGACAGCTCCAGATATTAGCAGGGAGGGATATCTTCATCATGATACTGAGTCAGAGTTCATTTCCCTGTAACACCACCAAAGTCCCATCGTTTTTAATCAAACAGAACATCCTCAGCCTGGTATCGTGAAAGGAGCACTGACTAAATGAAAGATGCTGAGGTACCAATCCAGGCCAGGCATTTCATTCTCGTAAGTCTTAAGTCTTTCATTTAAGAGAAAGTTTTCAAATTCCTTGCTTCTAAAAAAAACTCATAAGTTGGCAAGGATTAGTTTCTGTTGTTGTTTTGTTTTTAGAGTTTTAAAACTAGAAGCATAGTTGATTTACAATGCTGTGTTAGTTTTAGGTATGATTCAGTTATACATACATATGTATCTATTTTTTTCACATTCTTTTCCCTTATAGGTTATTACAAAATATGGAGTATAGTTCCCTGTGCTCTACAGCAGGTCCTTGTTGGCTATCTATTTTGTACACACTACTATATATAAAATAGATAACCAACAAAAATTCGTTTTTAATTCAACTAAAAACAAAAGTAAATAATGAGAAAGCACACTGGGAGTAAGAAAACAGTAGGAAGGATGAAAGGGGCATTGAAATAGGTGAAAGATGGTTTAAATAGCCAACTTTGCATAGGTTCAGCCATAAAGAAACAGACAACATTATGACATGCTAAGTGGCTTCCACAGCCTTTACAGAAATGCCATTCTCAAAATTTGTCTCTGTCGTAAGTTCTAGCTCTCAAAGGCAGGAAGAACACACACCCAAATAACAGTCTTTCCCCAGGGAATGTTTTTCTCCGTTGTTGAATGTTCCCACCAGAAATCTTTTTGAAAGTCCTGAAACATATTTCATCTGCCCTTCCCCATTTTCCTACAGAAACAAAATTAACTGTTCCCTCATTGGCAGTTCCCTCACTTCTTTTAAAACTTTGTGAATGAAATGTGGCTTTGTGCAGATTATTTTCATTCCTCTAACATCCATAATGAAAGAGTCTGCTTCATGGATTCATTGAAAGAATTATTGAAGCTCCAGTTCAGCCCTTCGTTATTGCCAGGGATAAAAGAAACAAAAGGTGATTTGCACTGGAGAATTTGCAGCATGAAGTGTCCGTTAAACAAACCCAGCGGCAAGCATCCTCCAGGCGGGAACAGGGACTCTTTTATGAAGCATGCACACGCCTCCACTTGACCCATGGGCTTTGGACAAGGGAGAACGCCAGTATGATTCCATCGGACCGAGCGACAAAAACCCGGGCTTGGAAAAACACAAAGGCACATGGCAGCTCTGAGATTCGCTGCTAAGCAACATTGCCTCCCCCTTCCCCAGCCCTTACCCCCTCCCACCGCCATAAAAAATGAAGTGAAAGTTACTGACTGTGGGAAAGGAAGATGGACTCAGGTTGGAGAGAAGCTGCAAACCTGCTCTTTAAAATCCTTCCATTAGAGCCAGCTGACCCAAGCTCATATGTAATTGCTAAGTGAAGGAGAAGGAAACTTGCTTCAGGGAACACGCCAAATGTGAGTATTACAATGATGAGTGCATCCTTGTGGCTCTAGCTCCATTCTCCTCGATGGCAGCGGAGACGGGGTGGTGGTTAAAACTTCTGATCCCAACTCCAATCAGCCCTACTTTATCCAGGCTCAGTGCTGTCCGGCCAAGGTTGAAGTGAGACTGCCCCCTACAGACCACCATCATTCCCACCCCATCTAGTATTTACTGAGTTCTCCTGGACTCCAGAACCCAAACTAATGCTTCATGTACCCTAGCTCATTTAATCTTCAAAATCATACCAAAAAGGTAACATTACTCACCCAATTTTATAGATCAGAAGACTGATGCCCAGAAAGATTAGGATAAAAACTGGCTGGGGTAGGATTTGAACTCATGCCTACCTCATTCTGAAGTCTGTAGGTTTTCACACTTTCATATACTAGCTATAACACATGCACATGCCCTTGGTCACTTGTTAGGAGGCTGGCTTTGTGATGTGACCCTGCTGTGGTTTCCTGTTGAAGGCCACTCTCTTTTTAGAGAGGCAGTACAGTATTGTAGATGAGTGTAGAGATCCCACACTTTGTTTCAAACCCTAGCTCTATCTCTCGCTAGCTGAGGAACTTTGGCAAGTCATTTATCTTCTCTGTGTCTCAGTTTCCTCAGCCCACCTACTTTGTAAGTTGTTTATGAGGCTGGGATGGATCACTAAATGTAACACTATTAGAGGGGCACTTGGCACGTAGAAGGCCACTCGTGAAATCTTCTCTATTACTGTTGGCCTCATAGGAGTCTGAGGAAGATGGGACACCTAGCAAAACATAGAAACACACTCCTGATGCTCATGATTTGCTGAGAGGGAACCATAATGTACTACAAATCAGCAAAGATTTTACAGAGAAAGTTGGAAAACACCAGCATCAGCTCTGAGTCCTGTCATGTCATTACTTTTAAGGTCTGATGGCTCTGAGCTGTGCTTGTGGACAGGGCCAATCGATTTGAAGTCAGCTGATCGCCTTGCCAATTTTTTTTTTAATGTTGTTAAAACATCTGTTAGTCAAGAACTATTATACAAGAGGTGGAGAAGAGTTCTTGAGAACAAGAGGTTAAGTAACTTGCTCAGAGGTTAAATCAATAGTGAGACTAAACACAACCCATAATTCCCAATCCTCAATCCTCTCCTCTTCCTCTCGAGTCATGCCTTTCTTTTGACTGCATTCCTGGCTATGTTTGGGAAGTCATTCACTCTTCAAATCATGGGGGAAAAAAATAAACCTTTCACATAAAAATATACCTGTTGAGTCAAGATGAACCAAAAGCAAGTCACACCAGTTTGTTTTTTTTTTTAACATAGCCAAGATAAATGTGCACGCAGCCTCACAAACATTACCAGCCTGGCTTCTAACTTAGTACTTCCTCCCCCCGTCCCCGCTCAGCTCCCCACCGAACAAAAACTGTGATGAATACGGTTGCTCAGAACCACGCTTGAGGACCCAACCTGCTTCTCAAGGTTATATAAAGAACCATTGCAAGGGAAGTTTAACTAGGGCTGGGTCATTTGTTAACACCCCGGATTATGGTTGTGTCAGCAGCAAGTGAGGCAGAAAACAACTCTAGCCATCTGCTAGCGTGAGGGCTGGACTCTGTCATAAAACAACACCCTAACTCTAGTTTCAGTCTAGAAGAGGGAGAAGCGTTACTTTCTATAATGCGGCCATCCCAACATTTCACCATGGGTTTGCCCTTGCCATGGAGATCACTGCAGTTCCAG
Organism: Aethalodelphis obliquidens; assembly: GCF_003676395.1. NCBI lineage: Eukaryota > Metazoa > Chordata > Mammalia > Artiodactyla > Delphinidae > Aethalodelphis > Aethalodelphis obliquidens. The sequence goes on along the minus strand of NW_020837951.1, from coordinate 66,819,774 downwards.
TCCAGAGAGAACATAACACAAGAGGTCTATTCTAAGGACCACACTCATCCTTCCAGACACACTTCAGCTTAGACACCAGAGGTCCAAAACCCTCACTTAAGCCTACCCTTCAGCTTCTACAGTGGGGACTTCGAACATGCACTGTCCATGAAGATCAAAGATGGGTAATGGGAGCTATAGGCAAGAGAGGTTTTGTTTTTGGTTAAGTTTTAAAGAAAACAGAGCATGTCATTAGGGTAAAAGAGCCTAGCTCAATTTCACTGTTTCCTGACCGCTCACTTTTTCTTTGTCCTTTGGCAGCAAAGACAATGACAGCAAGAAACTTGAAGAAATCACAGTGGGGGACGGAAACATGGGCAATGCTTGGCATCCAATGTCCTCATGGATCCAGCAAGTTGTGTGTGTGGAACAGGGAATAAAAGCAACAGTCCTCTCCAGATTCATTCTATAACTCAACTGTGGAAGACATTACAGGCAGGAGAAAAAGCCTGGAGCCCTTGGTCCTATAGCTATAGGAATTGTCCTCTGTGTCCTCTGCACGACAAAGTGAGCTATTTTTGAGTTTGCTTACTCTTCAGGAGTCATGCTGCGTGACATCAATGCATTGTTTCATTTAAACCTGGCCAAAGCCCTGAGAAATACAATTATCCTCTTTTCTAAGTAGAAGACGGCTACTCAGAAAGGTTAAAACCCTTGCCTACAGCTGCACAGCCATTTGTGGGGATGTAGCATCTGGCCAATCTCCTAAGTTTGAAGTAGTAGTGGCTCCTTGCTCATGAACACCTGCTGGAGAAAATGACCGTGACAGAGGTCAACGGGGATGTCTGATGGGTGAAGATGCAGCTGGGCAGCTGTCGTGAAGAATTTGCCAACAACGCACGGTCAAGAAGTACTTCTCCAATCCAGTGAGAGGTACCTCCACCAGGAGAAGGCCACCAACCTGGAGATGGAGAGCTACCTGGAGGACGGGTCAGCCACACCTGTGTAGCTGGGTTGCCGGGTGCCACTGTGTTGCCTGCAGCTGGCTACTTGAAGTAGCCAAGTAGGGAGGGACAGGGTTTGATTCAGCCTTGTATCATCCGGTCCAGTGCCTTATACAAAGAATATACCTAGTAAATAGTTTGTACTTGACTGGGTGAATGTCACTTAGCTATTTCTCTCAATTACAATCCTTGGCTCAAAATATTGTATACTTTTATTTGACCTGTTTGGAAGTGAGATCATTAGCATCCCCTGACTTCCAGAGCTTCTAATATTTCCATAAGTCTCTGAAGACAAAGACATGACCTTTTGTGATTGGCTGATTACCATAAGAAACCAATAAGGAGGAATCAGATTTCAATTTAGGGGAAGAAATGCAGGATATATTTTTGAAATTTCTTAATGAAGAATTCAAATCTCAAACTTCACTAGCCCAGTATCAGTGGGAAAAACTGTGATTTCATGTGTATAGCTTGTACTGACTCATGAAGTTTATAAGATTAAAGTATTACACACACGGCAATCACATAGGATGGCCATTTTTACCATTTTGTACAAGGGTTATTTAACATAGCGTATATTTAGTATCTTAATTCATCACTTCCTGGCCACCTTAAAGTTGGATGGAACTTGTTTTGGGAGGATTCTCATCTAGAGTGATTTGAAAACTCTTCTGTGGATTTGCAAGGGATTTTTCAGAATAGGAAAATTAGAAGAGGATGGACTATAACAGAAGAAAGTTGGCTTCCTTTTTCTTCAACTCTGCTCTCTATCACTTACTTGGGAAGCTTTCCTGCACCACAAAGGAAAACACTCTTGATTTTTTAAAAAATCTTCTGACAAGCGATGTCATTTGTTCTGTTTTAAGGTATTGGGGACCTTGTAGAATCAGGTGTATACACCACCCCAGTGCTCCCTCTGCTGCCTTGGGAGGGGAAGGAGAGAATCTAATACTGACTTATGGAATAGAATATGCTGCCTCAATACTGAACACGTAAACCAGGCTGATGAAAGTTTGCCCTTCAACGTTGCATTTAGAATGAAAATATTATAAAGTCCAAGGTTTGCTGAATCAATCAGTGAGTCGGTTGGTCACAAGACCATAAAATGTTAGAGCATCGTATTCTGCCCTTTTTATTCCAAGGGAAAGAAATGAGATTCAGACACATGAGATGATTTCCCCCAAGGTCTCATAGTTCTTTAGTGACAGACATCAGAGTAGGATCCATGTATCCAGACGTTTTCTCATCAATGTCTTCTTAGTCTTCCTAGATATGCACATATACCCACATGTACTCTCAGCTACTCATACACCCATAGTCAATGGGGACATATAAGAGGCTCATGGCTATGGTACAATCCATTCAAGGCAATGTTATTTAGGTCTTGACAATTTAACCACTCCAGATAAGATCTACTTTAAACTAAATAATCTCATTGGAATGCTAGTGCTCCAGCATGAGTTAATTAATATGCTACAAAAAGCACAACTCCACCCTCCTTTTTTCTCCAGGACTCCTAGAACTGGCTTGCTGTGTCTCTACAGTGCTTCCTTTCTCATCCAGGTGTTTTTTTTGTGTGTGTGTGGTACGCGGGCCTCTCACTGTTGTGGCCTCTCCCATTGCGGAGCACAAGCTCCAGACGCGCAGGCTCAGCGGCCACGGCTCACGGGCCCAGCTGCTCCGCAGCATGTGGGATCTTCCCGGACTGGGGCACGAACCCGCGTCCCCTGCATCGGCAGGCGGACTCTCAACCACTGCGCCACCAGGGAAGCCCCTCTCATCCAGGTATTTTGAGAACACTTATAATACAAGAACACTTGTTTTCAAAGTTGGTTTCCCATAGGTAGAACAGCACAGCAGAAGCTATGGTTCCTCTTAGTAGCCAGACCCCATGGTAGCACACCAGCTTTAGCACTGGAGGCTCCTAATTGTGTTAAAAATTGCAAGTAACTCATCTTGAAATGCAAATAACACAAACCTAGAGCCTTCTCATGTTCATTATTCCCTAAACTTAGCATACCCAGCCTTAAAAGTGTTAGCTGCTGGCGATGTGGGTAAAGAAGACATAATCAGGGAGATATCTATCCAGAAAAAACATGTGCAAGATATATACATAAACACAACTTGGTTTTAACTTAAGAAAGTTCTAAAACTATAATAATTACAACTACACAAGTCTTTCCAATTTACAAAGCAATGTGCATACATATTACCTCATTTAATCGAATAGTTTTGACAATATTCCCATTAGGCAAGTTTTATCAACTCATAGACAAGGAAAAGGAGGTTCAAGCATGTAAACTGGTTGCCTGAGAACACGCAGCCAGCATGTGGCACAATAGGGTCCCACACTCAACTCTGCAGGATTTCAAAACCCAGAGCCAAAGGTTGTGTATGTCAGGACTTCTCAATTCTTGGTGCAGCTGTCCAGTAGGTGATCCCTACCTTGAGAAGTCCTCCTCCCAACCAGAACAATCCTCCCTGTCTGCATTCACTTGTTGGAATCTTAGGCCAAGGGCACCTCTCTTTTGAATGTTTCACTCCCCACATTTGGAAAAAGTTATTGCTCTCCACCAATGGAATTCTTAGAGCCCTAGAATAATGTGCTTGAAAACGCAACTTCTGGCCCCTGAATTATAAAATAGATAGTGAAACACAATACAGAACTCTACCATTATAGAAATTCCAACATTTCAGGTGGGAATTCTTTACAATTATTTTTCTTCCACAGGGTTTTATTTTGTACATTGTTTTAGCTTTCTCCAACATCATTATATATATCCCGGTGGAAAAATTCATCTATTGCAGAGCCATAAAGTGTTTTCTTAAAAATTCCATCACGCACTTTATTACTAGAATGCAACTACAGAAAGACTTACACGTCAAGAAATTTAAGACTGACCACTGGGACTAATGGAGCTTGGGCTTTCAATATTAGTCTAACAGAAAACTGTAAAAACAAACAAACAAACAAAAATACCTTAAAAGAGCCCCATGTCTTTTTCAAAGATGACTGTTGAAGGCCCAAGACTTTGACCAGTCCCAATTTAGCATGAATAAAAGTATAAAGACCCACACTTCTCTTTCTGTAAATATTATAATTATTTCAATAATAAAATTCCTTTTTCACTTGTCTTCAAACTTAATTTATTTTCTATTTAAAATGATGGACTCTGCCCAAAAAATAGGAGGACGACCTGGGATTAGACTGAGCTTCTCCAGCAATAACAGATATTCTTCCAGAAGCCTGGGATACCATCATTGTCTGTAGAAATTGTAGCCTCATCCTTGACTCATCCCTCACTGGCCTCCCCCTCCCCACCACATCCAATCAGTTCTCTTTTTCTTCGGAGGTTCTCACAGACATGTTGCATTAACCCCTTCCCTTTCCTCCACACTCGCTCTGCCTCAATTAGAGCTTCTTCCTATTTCACCTTAAGTATGACTCAGCTTCCCCACCCGTCTCCATCTCCCTCCCTCCAACCTCACCTCCTTTAAGCCACGCCCCCACACTTCAGCCCCCTGGACCTTTTTCGAATGCAGCCCTTTTCTTTCACTACCCTGTTTAAATATGCCAATGGCTGCCAGTTACTACAGTTCTCACTTCTTGCCACAGTGTATGAGGCCAACCACGCTACAACTTGGGGCTGCTGCCCAAATATCTGCTCTCCGGCTTCACAGCCTTTGATCTCAGAGCCTCCTGCTTGGAATGCCATCCCTTCCCTTTTTTCTTTTTTTTTTTTTTTTTGCAGTACGCGTGGCCTCTCCCGTTGTGGAGCACAGGCTCCGGACGCGCAGAACCAGCGGCCATGGCTCACGGGCCCAGCCGCTCCGCGGCATGTGGGATCTTCCCGGACCGGGGCACGAACCCTTATCCCCCGCATCGGCAGGCGGACTCTCAACCACTGCGCCACCAGGGAAGCCCCCCTTTTTTCTTTTGTAGAGACAATGTAAAGTTTCACTTAACTGATAGCCCTTCTGCGAAGCCTTTGCTGACTTCCTCAAACAGAGGTAGTCCCTCTCTCCCCTGTGCCATGTTGGCACAATTCTCTCGTCCACCTCGAATAAAGCACTTCACCTGTGCGCTCTGGTTGACCAAGCTGTCTCTCCTAACATACTACCATGTCAGGGGCTGTTTCCAGAATTCATGTTATATCCCTATTACCAACATACCTTTTGGGTTTTTTTTTTAAATTTTTTATTGGAGTATAGTAGATTTACAATGCTGTGCTAGTTTCTGCTGTACAGCAAAGTGAATCAGTTATACATATATATATATATATATCCACTCTGTTTTAGATTCTTTTCCCATGTAGGTCATTACAGAGCACTGAGTTCCCTATGCTATACAGTAGGTCCTTATTAGTTATCTATCAATATTTTATATATAGTAGTGTACATATGTCGTATTACTCAGCCACAAAAAGGAATGAAATCATGCCATTTGCAGCAACACAGATGGACCCAGAGACCATCATACTGAGTGAAGTAAGTCAGAAACACAAAGATCATATGATACCGCTTGCATGTGGAATCTTAAAAAATGGTACAAATGAACGTATTTACAGAACAGAAATAGAGTTACAGATGTAAAAAGCAAACTTACGGTTACCGGGGGGAATGGGGGGAGGGATAAATAGGGAGATTGGGATTGACATACACCAACATACCTCTTGAATATAGTGTTTTTAGAGAATGCCACTTCCTCTTGCCTAAATGCCCCTGGTTGACGTGCATTATCTAACCCAGCGGTTCTGACATGCTGTGTTGACTGCCTACATCAGAATCACTTGGGAAACGAATTAAAATAAAGATTTCCAAGGAATACCCTTTGAGAGTCTGATTAAGGAGGTCAGAGGTCTGCCCTGGCAGTCATTTTCAGAATCGCTCCTGGGTGATTCTGACGTGCAGCCAGATTTGGGAAACGCTGTGCCACTTACCTGACTTACTGAGTCCTGTAAATGCTCTCCCTGCCTTCTTCCCCATCAGTATTATACGGCTGAAAGGGAGGCAGTGTAGGGCACAGAGTACGGAGTAAGACAGTCTGAATCTTGGTCCTGTGCATTCTAACTACGAGACTATGTGAGCAAAGAAATGAACTAATCTGTGCCTTGGATTTCTCATTTTTTAAATTTATTTTATTGAAATAGAGTTAATTTACAATGTTGTGTTTCAAATGTACAAAAAAGTGACTCAATTATATATATATATATATTCCTTTTCAGAGTCTTTTCTGTTATATATTATTACAAGATATTGAGTGTAGTTCCCTGTGCTATACAGTAGTCCTTGTTATTTACCTGTTTCATATACAGTAGTGTGTATATATTAATCCCAAACTCCTAATTTTATTTTGTTTATTATTTATTTTTTATCTCTCATTTTAAATGAGAGAAATGCTATGCCTCTCGGGGACTATTTGTGAAAGGCATCCTATAAAAGCCCTTAATATACAGCATCTCGTGAACAAAGGGCTCAATATGAGCTGTGATGACGACATTGGCCCTCATCAGGAAGACAGCACTGCGTGTCCAGAGTTAGAGACGGAGAGTGGAAGTCCTAACAAAACAGTATATCCTTAAAATTTTAAGGATAAACATGGTGACCCTTTGCAAATGTATATCATCATACTTTGCAGGTAACCTTTTAAAAATGTGCTAATTTGCACAAGGCTTGCCTGCTCTCCTTTGGTGAGTATCACCAGGGCTCCTTTTCCAACTGAATGTCTGAGCCTGCTCCTGTGATATATATATATATAATGTGTGTGTGTGTGTGTCTGGTCTTATATTCCACAATAGTTGGCTCTCCTGATAGTCTCATGATGTAACATTTTCTGTAAAATCTAACAAAGGGCTACACAATACAGGAGCTAGAAGTGACAAGGGCAGTGATGATAGTGGTGGGAGAGGAGAGGAGGATGCAGAGGCAAGGAGGCAGAGAAGAGGCCCAAAGAAGAGAAAGTAGGAGAACTGTATTGTCACCATGTCCCAGCAGCAAGAGTCCCCTGCCTTCATATACTGTTAGATTGCAGAAAACTCAAGGCTCAAGTAAACACACATGAATAACCTGCAGAGGATCCACATGAGAAGTTGAAACTTAACAGCCTAGATAAAACTGAAATACATCCGAAATTTTTGTAAGCAATGATTAAGTGCTTTCTTTGCCCCTCAGTGGAAAAAAAAAAAATTAAGATGCTGTTAATAAGCAATGCATTCTTTAAACTGTAGTTCATTATTTAAATATTCGCTATTCTGTTTTCAAATTAAGTTTATTTCAGCCATCTCACTGGTAGCAAATTTCAAATATCTGATTGCTCTTATTGTTTTAATGAGATTCTCACTGGTGAGCACTGCCCACCTTCTTTTTATACAATATATTTCCTAGTAAGTAATTTCTTTCACAGACATTTAAAATTTGAGTCTCTGGTCTTATATTCTGCCACACTTGCTTTCCTGATAATCTCATGAGTCTTATTAAACACTGTGTTGAAGTTTATCCTTGAAAATGTGATCTGAATGTATAATTTGTATGACATGCTCTGTTACAAGTCAATTCTGACCTATTTTTCTCTTGTACTGTTTTACTCTCCTCACTGAACCAAAGCAAATTCCATATATGGAGTTGCACATTCAGGTCAGCTTTAAGTCAAATGTTTATAAACAGCAGTAGTGAAATATCTCATTTAACCAGGAAATAAACAGAGGTCGAATGTGCCCCCAGGTGAAAACCAGTTGTTACTAATGATGACAGAAGGCAAAGCAAGAAGAGCATTGCTTCCTTTGTCCAGCCATGACTTTTCTCTAATTGAAGAGACCAGCGTAATTAACCAGATGGAATATCACTGCGATTCTGTAGTGACAACGCCTTTCCTACAGTTTTTGAAGGTGTGTCTGTGGATGTTTAGTCATCCTAGCTATCCCCAGTAAATCTCCCTATGTTGGCTGATGGCCTTGCTGTCACTGCTAAAAGAGCTGTCTGTCTCCCCAGCAAACCCTGCCATTCTGTTTCCTATTTTGAAGATCAAAGTATCATCTCAGGCGCGCGGGCTTCATTTCTCCAGTGAGTTCATTTCCCTGTATTCTATACTGACTTTGGTAAATCTCAGGCCGTTTGTTTACTTTAAGGAAAAAACCACCTCACCCACTGGCAAGTTTTGAGTATATTACATAGAAAGGTACTTCCTCAGTGTCAAATGTGTGGTTAAGTGAAATGTTTAGTACTATGGGAAGAATCTGTAAATGTCAAACATTAGGATGATTAGCACTTAACTCATCTCAACAAATTATATAACTGCACTTTTTACAGGGCCCTGAGAGACATTACACTCTGAGGGCCTCCTTCTAACAGCAAAGTTCATTTCAGCTCCATCCCACCATTTGTCAATAACCAGAATTGAATCTGAAGCCAAAATAGGATAATGGGTGTGCTCCCAAGACATCAGCTTAATGATATTAATAATCAAATGGTACCCACGCCATGCAGCAACAACTCATGAGCCCCTGCAGAAGTTCAAATAAGTAGCATCACACTGGACGTCCCTGTCAGTTCTTGCATTCAGAGCACTCACAAATCTTTACACTAAAACCTTTCAGGTCAGAGTCCTATTTCCTTTCACAATGGATACTTACTTCCACATGTGGAGTTCCTATTAGATGATCAGAATTGCATTGTGCCAAATCAGGATTGCAAAGATCTGGTTTAATGGGAGTTTATTTCAAATAATGGCTTGCAAATGTAGGTTACTTAAAGAATTACATGTCCCATTTTCATTTCATTCCCATTTCATTCAACAATACAATATTGTTACTGTTACTCCATCTTCTCCCAACACTTCCCAATGTGCCACCTTGCCCACGAATGCCTTTTTATGAATAAATGAGGAAATTATGCATTTGTTGAATCAGATTCAAAGAGACGTAATATTGCATCGCGGCCATGGCCATATTCTCAATTCTAGTTGACTACTGAAATCACTTATTTGTTTATTTGCTTATGGTTTTTAATATTATAGGTATCTCTTACCCTAGCTCCAGCATAACCTCCCTTATGTACAATGTTTACAGATTCACAGGTAGTTCCGATCCACAGCTAGGATTGAGAACCCTAGCTGGGTTTGAATGCGGGTTCCACCATTTTTTGGCTGCACGACTTTGAACAAGTTATACTGCTTCTGGCTCTCATCCCAGACCAAAGGAATTAAAAGCTCAAGGGATAAAGCCTAAACATGGGTCATTTTTAATAGCACCCCAAGTGATTTTAATGTGTAACCAGGATTGAAAATCACTAGTATAATACTTTGTTGTTGGATCTGTAAAATACAGGTAAGTAGGAAATACTTTATGAAAAGGGTTGGCCCAGTCCCATGCCGACACAGCTCAACAATGCTGGTGGGTACGGTTGTTAAGGCAGAAGACAGAGAAAGAGCAGTGATGAGAGCTGGCCTGGCTATCTGGAGCCGGAGCAAAGCGGACTGAGGTGGCCCTTTACCACTGATCTCAGTGACTGCATCAGAGGAGATACAGGCTACCCAGGGCCCCCTGGGAGAGAATCTGAACCCCAGCTCTGTACTCCTGTGCAAGTTCCTGAACCGGTCTGAATCTCAGAGGGACATAAAATAAGTAGGTTACAACCACCATAGAAAAGAATGTACATTTGTGTGTGTGTTGGGCGTGGCGGCAGGCAGGCCACCAACCTGACATATATGATATGCAACAAAAATGGTGGGAAATTGGTGTTTGGTGGGGAATGGGACTGTGAGCCTTACAGTTTCTGAGCAGAGAGTGAAAGGAAAAAAAGTATAATAAGTAGATTCAGTTCGAAGTAATGTATGTGATGGATGAGAAGTTGGAGTTGCCAGAGGCAAAGAAACCATCTAGGAAAGTATAACGTAATCCAGGAGTAGTGCAATGAAGGCCTGCTGAGTACATGGTCTAATCCATCTGGGCTCTACTTGCCTTATATGAGCTGTCAAAGGGTTGTGGTAGATGATCTCGAAGAATTTATTTAGCTCTGATATCCTAAGATGCTCTGACACGCCATTTAGAGTAGACATGAAGAAAGAGTTTAATGGAAACAGTTTCAGTGGGGGATGATGGAAAAGTTGTGGAGATGAATAGCGGTGATGGTTCCAGGTAATGTGGACGTACTTAATGCCAATGAATCATATACTGTAAAAGGGTTAAAATAATAAATTTGTGTCATGTATATTTTAACACACACACAGAATAGACAGGAGGAAATAAACACAAACACACAAGGTCTTTCAAAAGAAAAATATGGAAGAATGGATGACTGAAAGGATGTAGGTGAAAAAACAATACATCAAAACAGACCATGGAGGGGCTTCCCTGGTGGCACAGTGGTTAAGAATCCGCCTTCCAATGCAGGGGACACAGGTTCGATCCCTGGTCTGGGAAGATCCCACATGCCGTGGTGCAACTAAGCACATGTGCCACAACTACTGAGCCTGTGCTCTAGAGCCCGCGAGCCACAACTACGGAAGCCTGTGCGCCTGGAGCCCGTGCTCCGCAACAAGAGAAGCCACCGCAATGAGAAGCCCACGCACCGCAACGAGGAGTGGCCCCAACTCGCCGCAACTAGAGAAAGCCTGTGCGCAGCAACGAAGACCCAATGTAGGCAAAAATAAATAAATAAATAAATAAATAAAATTTTAAAAAAACAGACCATGGAGACTTAGGCCTCGGTGCCCGGGGACAGCACTTCTGGAAAATGGGAAGTGAAGTAGCGTATCTTGTTAGGTGGGTAAGATCGTGATTGCAATGGTGGACAATTTGCAGTTTAGGGCTGGAAGTCCACATAAGGAAAAATGACTGTTCTTTAACAGATGGAAATGCAGCCCAGAACGTGAGTGACAATCAGCAGTGATGCTATAGATTCAGAAATGATCGCCGATGTTACCAAATGGAAGCCTAGGGTTCTTCCTTATGAAGAACTTACTGTGATCATCTGATCTCACCTGTTCTTTTTTACAGATGGCAACACCAAGCCTTATGGAAGGGGGGTGGCTCAGACAAGGTCACCCAGGGGTGAATGAGGCTTTGTGAACCTCAACCCTTTCCCCTTCATTTTATTTATCCAGCAGTGGTCACCCCAAATTTGGTAAAAACATAAACTCCTTGAGAAAGATGATTGAGGGAAAGGATGAGCGAGGTGATGGTTACTCTAAAGAACGGCCATCACCAACAGGTCCAGGGAGAAAGAAGAAATGAGAGGCCCTAGAGGGTCTATCGTTAGGACACAGGAGAGAGAACTGCAAGAAGAACGTGAACCTGGAAGCTCAAAATGAAAGCTCAGAAAAGAACCTCCTGCCTCATTTCCATTAACCCTCTGAGTCACTTGATGTCTGTATTGCACACCATTGTCCTTCTCCAAAAATCCTTCATAAACAGTAACCACATCTCTGCCACAGGACCCCTCAGCACTCACATAATCTTTACTACAATAATGCTGTGGCCGTGACTTTGGAGATTCCAGCTTTACTTAAAACAGTATTATTCAGAGACAAATTTCCCATAGAAATATTTGTATAACTTTGGGTGTTATTCCCAGAGAATCCCCAAATGACTTACTACACCATAAAACGTGGGGAGAGCAGTTAAAATAACTTATCAAAATTTCCTTAAATAACTTAGTCAAAATAATTAAGACCCCAAGATAACCAGTGACACCAAGACTTAAGGTGCAGTGATGTTACAGAAAGAACACAGGATCTGGAGCCAAATAAACCCTTTCTCAGGGATAGCAAGGCTCCAGGCCAAACTCCCTTTCTAAGACATTTTCTATTTCTGTGATTGGTTACTATCTTGGGGACACTGGTTTCTTTCAGTTCTTAACATGCTTTCGAGGCTTTCAGGCCACCCAGGTGTTAGTTTCTGATGGAACTGATTAAAATCAGGAGCCAGGAATGGAAACCGCTTTTCAAGAAAGTCCAGAAAAGTGGATGATAGAGACATATACTGCCAAACCACAGGGGGGCTGCCCCTGCTTGCACTGCTTCTGCTCATGTTCTAAGGTTGTGGTAGAAAAACTGATTATTCATTGGATCCTAAGGGCACTGGAACAGAATCCTGTCTGTTGGGAAAAAAAAAAAAAAGTGTTCCTTATGTGTCCAGTGATAATGCTGGGGTTTATATCATATTTAGTAGTCTCTATTCCTAATTTTCACTAAATGCCTTAATAACATATTTTCCTGTCCATCTAAAAGACTCCATCAGTGTCCCTAAAAAACTTGCTAGCTTCTCTCTGTAACAATAATTGTGAAACAGAGGAAATCTTGCCATCAGGCCGATTAAAGTCTTGACTCTCATCTGACAATGGAATGAACATTCTATTCCAGCCTGATTCCACCCAGGAGGGCATGATAAATATGTATATACAACTGGTCAGGACTTCATAAGAAATGTTATCATGACGACTGGTTATAAGGATTAAGGAAATGAAAGCTGGAAAATAAGAGAATGTAGTAGTAGCACTTGTGAAATAATTTATGTTTATTCTTGAAATATTTTATTTTTATTTATTTTAATATTTTAATATTCATTTTTATTGAAATATAATTGACTTAAAATACTATATTAATTTCAAAATACCTAGGTATAAACCTACCTAAGGAGGCAAAAGACCTGTACTCCAAAAACTATAGGACACTGATGAAAGAAATTGAAGATGATACAAACAGACAGAAAGATATACCATGTTCTTGGATTGGAAGAATCAATATTGTGAAAATGACAATACTACCCAAGGCAATCTACAGATTCAATGCAATCCCTATCAAATTACCAATGGCATTTTTCACAGAACTAGAACAAAAAGTTTTTCAATCTGTATGGAAACACAAAAGATCCTGAATAGCCAAAGCATCTCTTGAGAAAGAAAAACGGAGCTGGAGGAATCAGGCTCCCTGGCTTCAGACTATACTACAAAGCTACAATCATCAAAACAGTATGATACTGGCACAAAAACAAATATAGCACAGGATACAAATCCCAGAAGTAGACCTATCCCCCTATGGTCAATTAATTTATGACAAAGGAGGCAAGAATATACAATAGAGAAAAGACGTTCCCTTCAATGAGTGGTGCGGGGAAAACTGGACATCTACATGTAAAAGAATGAAATTAGAACATTCTCTAACACCATACACAAAAATAAACTCAAAATGGGTTGAAATATTTTCTTTCTCCATTTCAAGAAGATATCCAGCAAGCAAAAGCTGCTTGATGGCCATGGTGCTTGCTACCCTCCCAGAAAAGGTGACACCAGGTAAAGATACAGCTGAATAGGCTGAGGGAGGCCTGTGGGACAAGGAGAGAGACAAACTGTAGAGGTTGTTGTGATGGTGAGAATTTAGCAGGAGGCTGGCAGTTCCACAGGAGGCAGGGCCCTACACTCCTCTCTTTCTGATCCAGTGCCCTGTGGTGGGATGGGGGTGCCTGCAAGGACACACCTTGTTGCCAAAGACCCCAGTGGGCAGGACCTAAAAAGGCCAAAATGGACCGACAATGGGCAATTCAGAGTAAGAAATGTGGACAAGAACCAGTTACTGGACACATCTCCCTAGATCAAAATTCCCTTCCTCTCCTGGCCTCAAACTACTACCTGTGGCCTGGGAAGCACACACCAGCTAACATCCCCTACTTTAGCCATTTTGCAGTTCTGACTCAGAATTACAGAATCTCAGGGTTGAAAGGAATTCAATAGTCATCCATCTTTTTCATAAAAAGCTGGTGTTATATGTTCATCCAAAAGAATGGATGCTTTTCTGTTTATGATGTGCTTAATATTTTGTTATTTTATTATAAACATGGTTAACTAAATAAAAACATAAAAGTTTAAGAAACTTATCCATCCTATGTCTTATTCATTATGGACCCATCCTTCATCTACATATTGATACAGAAGAAAGATATGCACCTGCAGAAAAGGAATGAGACTGAAAAGATAATGAGGAAATAAATGAGGCAAAAAGAGAAAGTCTCTTCTGAGTGTCTTGTTTTCTTCCGGGAACGCTGTGTCCAGTCCCAACTCTGCCCCACCAAACAATGTGACCTAGGATGAGCCCTTGTTCCCCTCTGGACTGCAATGTTCTCATCTTTAAAAAGGATGCAGTCCAAAGATGCTTACAAATTCTCCTCCAGCTCTATCAGTCTCTGATTCTGCACCTCACCTCTGTGATAATAAGATAATATGAACTTCCTGGAAACGCATTGCTTGCAAGAGGCTTTTAGGATTTAACACCAGTAAGAACTGCATTCAGAGGGAAAGATATATTTAGCAGGTGGGTCTTTTGTCTCCTTTCATCATAACATTACGCTACGCTGACCAGAGTTTATTCTTCCCTGGACATAGATATAAAACAGATGATACCATTGGTAAAATAATGTGTTATTAAAATGAGAAATTTCTGCACATTATTTGGATAAAACAAAGAGGAGACATAATCTTAATGTATTTGTGGTCAGTCTTATAAAAGACTTCATAGATTGTCTCCATGTTTTTATGAATAATGAATGCAAAATATTGCTTCTTCCTTTTAAAAGGAAATAATGTTGTACTTTGGTGTTCTTTTAATAAGACCCACAAAAGCCTCCTATGCTTACCTTCTGCTCTTAGTTGTTATGGTTATCTGTATGGTAGGGTTATTCTATAGCCTAAATAACTACTTTCTTATTTATTTGCTGGACCAGTATAGAAAAGGGAGAATAGGAATTGGGGTGGGGAGGGGGGAGTAGAGGGGAAGACAGTGAGAGAGAGATCTTTAATTTATGTTTACAGTTGAAGTGCTAAATTTGTGGAATCTTAGTGATGCCCTATTTCATTAAAGACGGTAATTCATGTACCACATGAATTCAATATTTTAGTTCAAATTGTACAACTGGAGGCTGTTTCCACCAACACAGAAGACATCCAGAAATACTATCATTGGTGCTATGTTAATAAATGCAAATCTCATTACCCTCGGAGGACATTGATAGCTTAAGAAGAAATAGAAAGCAATATTCTGATTTTCCATGATCACATCCCACGAGAATCATAGTCTAATAGAATGCTCCCCAAATTTAACTTGTATTTGAGACTTTATATGCTTATGTCTTTCTACCTAACTCAAACTCTCCCATGATTCAAACTACTTGACAACTTTATGTGACTAGTCATCTGATAGACCAAAAATGTACGTAAAACTCAGCAACAATTGGGCAACTTGTCATCTCTACGTGAAAAACATCTAAAATTGGTCATCTACTGAAGCCCTAAGCTATTTGCACATGCCTCTTCTAAACAAAAATAAAGGTCCAATCTTCATATACTGCATTGCCACACTATTGCCATAGAAACACGAGGGAAACAGATGTAAGACTCCTGCTGTGTGAGTGAAAAAAGGAAAATCAGATGCTGTGGGCTTGGAGGCTTTGCTGTAGACAGCCCTTCCGGGATGGTGGTGAGTTTCTGGTGACCATTTCCACTCTCTGGATTGAGCGAAACTGACATGCACCTCTCCTCTCTCCCCACCCAGCCCCAAGGTCGCTAACCTTCTCAGCGTTGACAGCAAGGACTCTTTAAAAGAAGGATGACAAAATGTGAAAACTTTCCACGTGCAGCATGCCAAACGCCTGAACTGAAAGTATTACTTTTCAAGCCCACCAAGCTAGAGGAACATTTTGGCTCTGGTGAAAATGTATTCTCCTTCTATTAAAGCGTGTGTGGGGGTGGGGGTGGGGGTGGGGGTGTGTGTGGGGGTGTGGGGTGTGTGTGTGGGGGGGTGTATGTGCGTACACACATGCGCTTGTGCACGTACCCCACACACACTCACACGCTCCATTAGTTAAAAACCCCCTTTCATTTTTTTCCCAACCCTCTCCCACTCCATTCACACACACCCACACCCATTTTACATTGCTATTACATCAGAAAATGCTGTCTGTAGTACAGTACAATGCATCCGGTGGCCTAGATAGTGAATCACAAAGGGATTTCCTTATGCTATGAAGGAAAACAGTTTTATCACCTGCTCTTCCTGAGACAGGCTGGGACCTGGGACCTGGGACGCTTTGTTGCAGTGCTGCAATGCTTGCAACTGGACACACCTCTCCTCGAGCAACAGAATACAAAGAAACTATAAGGGACTAAAAACTGTGTGCATGCACAGTTGGGGCAAATTATGGACAACAAGACACAAAAAGACCAAAAAACCCAGCTTCCACTTCTGAAGAGCCGGGAGCAAAAAACACGGTGTCAGGAGCAAAAGCAGGGTGCTGCGCACACCCCCTGAACCTCAACACCATCAAAGGGGTAGGCAAAACACTTGAGGCACACCTCCGGCCTGACCCCTGGATACACCCCTATCCTCACCCCATATAAGGAACCAGCTCCCCTCCGCTAAGGGAGCGAGCAAGGGCACCTGTTACTCGTTTTCACTCCCTCCTGCAGCAGCAGGGGCCCCAATAAACCCATGCCTGAGTTTCTGGCCTCTTATCAATCTCTGTTGATTGGGGAAGGCCAGGAACCCTGGTCGGTATCATTCCTATTAGCAGCATAGGCTTCTCTTCAGGTCTAAATAGTCTGGTTGTCTCCACATGCCTTCCGACTAGGTCACCCTGCTTGGCACAAAACCCTCACCGCTATGCCATGTGTCACACATTATTAACAGTGTGTTCTAGTTACCCACTGAAATGTTGTCTATACAACCCGTATCTACCGCCCTGCTGGCTGCCCCACAGTCTGGTGGACACACAGCTTAGAAGGTCAGCCTTGTCACTCCTCCTTCCCCACCCAGGTTGGCAAAGGCACTCTGGTTGCGATCATGCAGGCTGCTGTCAACAAACTGAAAGAACTCAAACTGAAATAACTCATATAGGAAGCTCCCTCTCTCTTCCCACACTGCAACTATTTGTTGCAATCTGGGTTTTCAACACGCTGTGTTTACATCCAGAGGCCTAACTATAGACACATTTTTCAAAGATTCACAGATAACTCATTAAGACCCATGGAGAGTTGTTTGGATAGCTGCTTACTATTAGATTTACCCAAATCATGAGTTCACCCAATCTTCTTCCATTTCTGTGTTATTCTGCCAAACTGCTGTCACTTTAAGTTTTCTAAAATATTATAATGATAGGTTGAAATTAAATAGGCTCAAGTAACATCAGCTGATTTCATTCCCCAAGTGTTTATTGAATGGCTGCTACAAATGGTGGGTACTCGGCTGTGTGTGGTAGATACGGCAATAAACAGGGGAGACAGGCAAGTAAAAAGATGCTACAGTACAGTGTGATAAAGAAGGTGTCAAAGGAGCTTTGGAAGCATATAGACGGGTATTAAGCCCCACATGGAAAGCTCCAAGGGGATTTCAGGAAGAAGGTAATGTTAAAACTAAATCTAAAAGGGACCTGGCTATATAGAGGGAAGAGTGACAGAAGCAGTGATAAAAAGGGGTTTGTGGGGAGATTCTGGGTTGCTTGATCTGGGTGGTGGTGGTTACGTGCGTGGAGCGTGTCCACTTTGCTTTAATTCATCACACTTACAGTTACGATTTGTGCCCTTTACTGAAAGTAATTTAAGAAGAACATTTTTAAAAGATCAGTGGGGTATCTTATGTAATTTAACAATGATCAGAACCTTATGAAATAGTTATATTGATAATAATCTCCATTTTGTAGATGAGGAAACAGATTCGTTCACCATTCAACAAATACTTTCTGAATGTGGGTGATATATTGGGCTTTGGTGGTGAGCAAATCAGGCAAGGTCGCTGCTGGAGTGAGGTTCACAATCTAGTTGTAACTGAATAATTTGTCCCAGGTCACACTTAAAAGGCAGAGCCAGATTCAAAACTAACTGTGCCTCATTCACAGCCCCTGCCCTTTCTACACTGCACATGGCCAGATTTAACATTTTTCTTATAATCCTTGGGAGCCACTGAAGATACTTCAGTAGCAGAAAAACATGATCAAATATACAGTTTAGAATAACCACTAGCAACGGTATGGAGAAGAGATTCAATAGAGAAAAGCCCCTTACGTTGGTGGACAATTGCTTTTCAACAAAGGTACCATGACAGTTAAATGGGGTAAGAACAGGCTTTTCAACAAATGGTGGTGGGGCAACTGGATATCCATATTCAAAAGAATGAACTTGGACTCCTGCCTTATCCTATAGAAAATTTAGCTCAAAATGGATCAAAGACCTAAACTATAAAACTCTTGGAAGAAAACATAGGTGTAAATTTTCATGACCTTGGATCAGGCAATGACTTAGATATGATAAAAAAACCACAAGCAACCACAGAAATAGCAAAGTTGTACTTCCATTAATATTTTTTTTAACAACAAAAAAAGGAACCTGCTCTAAGAATGTGAAACATTTTTCTTTCCAATACCAAACGTGGTGAATGAGTCCCTCCAACAGATTCATGAGAAAGAAGGAAGTTTTATTCATAAGAAGAAAGTTCTATTTCGTATCTTGAGTTCAACAGTGCTTCTGGCATTAGTCACTAGGAATTCTCCTTAATATATTCAAAGGAGAGAATATTTAGAGAGAGAATTTAGGACCAGAAAACTATTTTCTGAAGCCACTAGGAAATGTTTATACTTACTGAATTGCCCTTTGTATTGCAAAGGAGTCAAGTATGCCTTGCTTTAAAATGCTTTCTTTTTTTTCCTCTGAAATAACATATCTTAAGCACTCGGAAATTCTCTTTAAATTATTACCATTTTTAAACGCCTGTTCAAGTATGACCTTAATTTTATGTATGTTTATGTGTATCTATGCCATCCATGTACTGTATCACATACATCAGGCATATTCAATTGGACTTCATCAAAGTTAGAAATGTTTGTATAGAGGATATTATCAACAAAGTGAAAGCACAACCCACAAAATAAAAGAAAATATTTGCAAATCATATATCTGATAAGGGCCTAGTATCCCTATGATCCATATAATTTATATAAAAAATTATTACAACTTCATAATAAAAAGGCAAATAAAATTGGGCAAAAGATTTGAGTAGACATTTTTTCCAATGAAAAATACAAATGGCGCATAAGCACATGAAAAGATGCTCAACAACATTTATCGTTAGGGAAATGCAAATGCAAATCAAAACCACGAGATACAACTTCATACTCAGTAGAATGGCTACAATTGTTAAAAAGCAGGCGATAATATGACAGTCATTACACTTCTATATATATACATAAAAGAAATAAAAACCTATGTCCATACCAAAATTTGCACATGACTGTTCATAGAATTATGATTCATAGTAGCGGAAAATGGTAACAACTCATGAATGGATACACAAAATATCCACACAATGGTACGCTATTCAGCCATTAAGAAAAAGAAGTATTGATTCATGGTATAATATGGATGAACCTTGAAAACATTATGCTAAGTGAAAGGAAGCTGACACAAAAGATTACATGTCATAAGAGTCTACTAATATGAAA
Organism: Aethalodelphis obliquidens; assembly: GCF_003676395.1. NCBI lineage: Eukaryota > Metazoa > Chordata > Mammalia > Artiodactyla > Delphinidae > Aethalodelphis > Aethalodelphis obliquidens. The sequence continues at coordinate 66,800,318 of NW_020837951.1, read as the reverse complement.
TGTTCAGAATAGGCAAATCCACTGAGGTAAAAAGTAGTTAGTAGTTAGTGGTTACTTAGGGCTGGGGGAGGAAGGAATGGGGAATAACTGTTAATTGGTATGGGGTTTCTTTCTGAGGTGACTAAAATGTTCTAGAAACTTCTAAGGGGGTGATGGTTGTAAACACTGGGTGCAAAGTCAGTTTGGCAGTGTACAGATGGCAAGAAATGGTCACCCAGAAACTCGCCACAGTTTTGGAAGTTGTGTCTATATGGTAAAATTATGCTATCATTTTAATTTTCTTCCTCATAGCAGAAGTCTTGCGCATTTCCCTCTTGGGTGATGTGTGTGTATATGTCATCCGTACACTGTACATATATATGAGGCATACCATAGAAAAGCACTGCAAGGAACAGGTCAAAATATTAATAGAAGTTATCTCTTTTTAAAGTAGCTATCTTTCAGTGGGATTTTAAATAACTTTTATATTTCCTTATCGTTTTTTTGTTATTTCTCAAATGTTCTGCAGTGAATTTGTATTACTTTTGTAATCAGAGAAAAATACATTTTAATGGTTTGTTTAATAAGCTACAGGCTGCATAATTGCTTTTAGTTCAAGGTCTCCCCTCTAGGGACTGACCCTGTACGGAAATAGTGGGTAGGTATTAATCCCTGTGCCAACAAGACTAATACCAATTCATTAATACCACAAAAACAAATTAGTTTGAGCTTTTTGTATGCACAACTGTCACGGTACTTCAAGCTGTCTTATAAAAAAATGGAATCATTTCAAACACATGGCTGAATTTTACACACAGACTTTTTCTTTATGTAGAATTGTCTGTATTTGTTTTCGGCAAGGGAAAAAGAAAGTCCCTGATGACATTTTGCAAATACCAGTTGATGATTTTCAAAACTATTTCTTTTTCCTTGAGCCAACTGTATCCATTGCAAGTCTATTCCCATCTGCCATCAATAAAAACAACCTTATCTCAAAACATGGTTTTTTGAAATGTCATTGCAGTACTCCACCTATTTTCTTGTAAGGGGGGATAAAAAAAAAGCTTTGGTTGACTTCCATATTCTTGAAAGACAGACTGTATTTCTGTGTAGAGTGTGTGTAGGAAAGGAGTCAGGGTTAGGGGGGAGGGGCAGAGAGAATAGAGCACTTTAGTACCAAATACTAATTTAATAGGTAATTTTGTTAGTTCCATTCCATTATTAATTTTCAAGACATACTAGGTTTTATGATTGAAAAAGTTTAAAATATATCCTATACTGGTGTTTCTCAAACTTAATGTGCATAAGAATTATCTGAGGGTTTGGTTAAAATGTAAATTCTGATTGAGTAAATCTGAGAAGGGCTAATAGTCTGCATTTCTGATATGTGTGTTTGTGTGTGTGTGTGCACAAACAGTAATAGTATGCATACACAGATAAAATTATGATGTTCAATGACGAAAACATGCTTTTAGATATAACTTTTGTCATTTTATTTTCAATTCAGACTATTCTAAGGCTATAGCCTTATTCCTTATTTATAAAAAGGAATATAAGTTCTTAAAAAGTTAAATACAGCTGTGGTTGCCAGCCTTCAAGATGGCCTACCAATGATCCCTACCTCTGGTACTTGCATCTCCTGTGTCGCCTCCCATATTACACCAGAGTTGGTGTGTGATCAGTAGAATTGAGCCAAACTGATGCTATGTCCCTTCTGAGATTAGGTTATAGCAAACACGGTGGCTTCCCTCTTGGGCTTTCCTCCATGCTCTCTGGATCACTCACTCTGGGGGAAGCAGCTGCCATGGTATAAGCTGTCCTAGGAAAGGCTCACATGGTGAGGAACTGAGATCCCCTGCCAACAGCCATGTGAGTGAACTTGGAAGGTGATCCTTCAGCCCAGTCAACTTTTCAGATGGCTACAGCCCCAGTATGTATCTTGGCTACAACCTCAGAGAGAATCGGATCCAGAATCACCCAGCTAAGCGAGTCCTGGGTTCTTGACCCTCAGAAACACTGACTTCAAAAAAGTGTGTTGTTTGAAGCTGCCAAGTTTAGGAGTATATACATAGCAATAGATAACAAACACGTGGGCAAAAATAATATATGTAGTAATGAATCCACAGAAAGTTGGTCTGTTTCTCAACAGAACCCATGAACTTTTTCTAATAGGATTTTTTGACCTCCCACAGTTAAAAGAACACACAGTATAATGGTCTAGGATGTCTTATCAATCTCTTTCTGTCTCTGTTCACAGATCAGTGATGGAAGAGGGGGAGACTGAAGCCAGCCACCCTCATGCACGCATGCCCTAAACTCCAAACCCAGCGGTGTTATCATCTTACATTCCCCCAATTCAGCAGCCTAGCATGGACTCCTCCAAAAACCAAACAGTGACTTACAGTAGCAGAAAGCAGCACACTGCCTTATCTGTGTCCCTCCCTTGGCATGCTACATTACAATCTTGTTAAAGATATTTGGAGAGGTAAGAACTCATTCTTACGTATAAATAATAATGTCTAGCCTATATCGAAAGTAAGAATATCATGATTACAAAAATTGTTCACTGAAATAATAGTAAATGTATACATAATGTTTACCATTACTGTGCTGACCCGTTTTTATAGATTAACTCATGTCATTGTCACAAATCCAAGAAGGAGGTGCAGCAAATCTTCTTATCTTACAAATGAAGAAGTTGAAGGCTATGTAACTTGCTCAAGGTCACCCAGCCAGTTATGGGATGGGGCCAGTCTGGCTCCAGAGCCCATGCTCTACACTGATCCTCATAAATAACAAATCTTTTTACTATAGTAAAATACTATTAATTCAAAAACCAAGGAACTGGCAAAGTGAAAGTGGCATGCTTTGTACTATTTATACTTTTCGTTTAAGAATTACATGGACTCAGAGACCTTCAAGACAGCAGAGGAATAAGATGTGGCACTCACCTTCCTCCCCACAAATACATCAGAAATACATCTACATGTGGAACAACTCCTACAGAACACCTACTGAATGCTGGCAGAAGACCTCAGATTTCCCAAAAGGCAAGAAACCCCCCACGTATCTGGGTAGGGCAAAAGGAAAAACAGAGACAAAAGAATAGGGATGGGACCTGCACCTCTGGGAGGGAGCTGTGAAGGAGGAAAAGTTTCCACACAGTAGGAAGCTCCTTCACTGGCGGAGACAGGGGGTGGGCGGGGGGAAGCTTCTGAGACACAGAGGACAGTGCAGAAACAGGGGTGTGGAGGGGAAAGCGGGGAGATTCCCCCACAGAGGATCAGTGCCCACCAGAACTCACCAGCCTGAGAGGTTTGTCTGCTCACCCGCCTGGGCGGGCAGGGGCTGGGAGCTGAGGCTCGGGCTTCAGAGTTCAAATCCCAGGGAGAGGACTGGGGTTGGCAGTGTGAACACAGCCTGAAGGGGGCTAGTGCGCCACAGCTATCCAGGAGGGAGTCCAGGAAAAAGTCTGGACCTGCCTAAGAGGCAAGAGACCATTGCTTTGGGGTGCATGAGGAGAGGAGATTCAGAGCACCACCTAAACGAGCTGCAGAGACGGGCGTGAGCTGCGGCTATCAGTGTGGACACCAGAGACGGGCATGAGACGCTAAGGCTGCTGCTGCAGCCACCAAGAAGCCTGTGTGCCAGCACAGGTCACTCTCCACACCTCCCCTCCCGGAAGCCTGTGCAACTCATCACCGCCAGGGTTCCATGGTCCAGGGACAACTTCCCAAGGAGAACACACGGTGTGCCTTGGGCTACTGCAATGTTACACCAGCCTCTGCTGCCGCAGGCTCGCCCCATACTCCGCACCCCTCCCTCCCCCCAGCCTGAGTGAGCCAGAGTCCCCGAATCAGCTGCTACTTTAACCCCATCTTGCCTGGGCGGGACCAGACACCCTCAGGTGACCTACACACAGAGGCGGAGCCAAATCCAAAGCTAAACACCAGGAGCTGTGCAAACAAAGAAGAGAAAGGGAAATCTCTCCCAGCAGCCTCAGGAGCAGCAGATTAAATATCCACAATCAACTTGACGTACCCTGCATTTGTGGAATACCTGAATAGACAACGAATCATCCCAAAATTGAGGCGGTGGACTTTGGGAGCAACTGTACACTGTGGTTTGCTTTCTGCATCTAATTTATTTCTGGTTTTATGATTATCTTAGTTTAGTAGTTAGAGTTTATCATCAATATTAGATTTGTTTATTCATTTGGTTGCTCTCTTCTTTTTTTATATATATATATTTTTTTCCTTTTCTATTTTTGTGAGTGTGTATGTGTATGCTTTTTTGTATGATTTTGTCTGTATAGCTTTGCTTTTACCACTTGTCCTAGGGTTCTGTCTGTCCGTTTTTTATTTTTTAGTATAGTTTTCAGCACTTGCTATCATTGGTGGATTTGTTATTTGGTTTGGTTGGTCTCTTCTTTCTTTCTTTCTTTTATCCCCTTTTTTTTATTACTTTTTGTTTTATTTTTAATAATTTTTAAAATTATTTCAATAACCATTTTATTTATTTCTATTTTCTTTTTTTCTCCTTTTTCTTCTGAGCTGGGTGGCTGACAGATTCTTCGTGCTATGGCAGGGTGTTAGGCCTGTGCCTCTGAAGTGGGAGAGCCGAGTTCAGGACAGTTATCCACCAGAGACCTCCCAGCTCCACGTAATATCAAATGGCAAATGCTTTCCCAGAGATCTCCATCTCAATGCTAAGACCCGCCTCCACACAATAACCAGCAAGCTACAGTGCTGGAAACCCTATGCCAAACAACTAGCAAGACAGGAAGACAACCTCACCCATTAGCAGAGAGGCTGCCTAAAATCATAATACAGTCAAAAACACCCGAAAACACACCATTGGACGTGGCCAGCCCACCAGAAAGACAAGATCCAGCCCTACCCACTGCAACACAGGCACCAGTCCACTGAACCAGGAAGCCTACACAACCCACTGAACCAACCTTAGGCACTGGGGGCAGACACCAAAAACAGTGGGAACTATGAACCTGCAGCCTGCGAAAAGGAGACCCCAAACACAGTAAGTAAAGCAAAATGAGAAGACAGAGAAACACACAACAGATGAAGGAGCAAGGTAAAAAATCACCAGACCAAACAAATGAAGAAGAAATAATCAGTCTACCTGAAAAAGAATTCAGAGTAATGATAGTAAAGATCATCCAAAATCTTGGAAAAGAATGGAGAAAATACAAGACATGTTTAACAAGGACCTAGAAGAACTAAAGAACAAACAAACAATGATGAACAACACAATAAATGAAATTAAAACTTCTCTAGAAGGAATCAATAGCAGAATAAGTGAGGGAGAAGAACGGATAAGTGACCTGGAAGATAAAATAGTGGAATTAACTACAGCACAGCAGAATAAAGAAAAAAGAATGAAAAGAATTGAGGACAGTCTCAGAGACCTGTGGGACAACATTAATTCACCAACGTTCAAAGTATAGGGGTCCCAGAAGAAAAAGAGAAAAAGAAAGGGACTGAAAAAATATTTCAAGAGACTGTAGTTGAAATCTTCCCTAATATGGAAAAGGAAATAGTCAATCAAGTCCAGGAAGCACAGAGAGTTCCATACAGGATAAACCCAAGGAGAAACACAACAAGACACATATTAATCAAACTATCAAAAATTAAATACAAAGAAAAAATATTAAAAGCAGGAAGGGAAAAACAACAAATAACATACAAGGGAATCCCCATAAGGTTAACAGCTGACCTTTCAGCAGAAACTCTGCAGCCAGAAGGGAGTGGCAGGACATATTTAAAGTAATGAAAGGGAAAAACCTACTATCAAGATTACTCTACCCAGCAAGGATCTCATTCAGATTTGATGGAGAAATTAAAATGTTTACAGACAAGCAAAAGTTTAAGAGAATTCACCACCACCAAACCAGCTTTACAACAAATGGTAAAACAACTTCTCTAGGCAGGAAACACAAGAGAAGGAAAAGACCTAGAATAATAAACCCAAAACTATTAAGAAAATGGTAATAGGAACATACATATCGATAACTACCTTAAATGTAAATGGATTAAATGCTCCAACCAAAAGACATAAACTGGCTGAATGGATACAAAAATAAGGCCCGTATATATGCTGTCTATAAGAGACCCACTTCAGACCTAGGGACACAGACAAAGTGAGGAGATGGAAAAAGGTATTCCATGCAAATGGAAATCAAAAGAGAGCTGGAATAGCAATTCTCATTTCAGACAAAATATACTTTAAAATAAAGACTATTACAAAAGACAAAGAAGGACACTACATAATGATCAAGGGATCAATCCAAGAAGAAGATATAACAATTGTAAATATTTATCCACCCAACATATAAGCACCTCAATACATAAGGCAAATGCTAACAGCTATAAAAGGGGAAATTGACGGTAGCACAATCATAGTAGGGGACTTTAACACCCCACTTTCACCAATTGACAGATCAACCAAAATGAAAATAAATAAGGAAACTCAAGCTTTAAATGATACATTAAACAAGATGGACTTAATTGATATTTATAAGACATTCCATCCAAAAACAATGGAATACACTTTATTCGCAAGTGCTCACGGAACCTTCTCCAGGATAGATCATATCTTGGGTCACAAATCAAGCCTTGGTAAATTTAAGAAAACTGAAATTGTATCAAGAGTCTTTTCTGACCACAATGCTATGAGACTAGATATCAATTACACGGAAAAATTTTGTAAAAACTACAAACACATGGAGATTAAACCATACACTACTAAATAACCAAGAGATCACTGAACAAATCAAAGGTGAAATCAAAAAATACCTAGAAACAAATGACAATGAAAACACGATGACCCAAAACCTTTGGAACAGCAAAAGCAGTTCTAAGAGGGAAGTCTACAGCAATACAATCCTATCTCAAGAAACAAGAAGAAATGAAGGAAACAATAGCAAAGATCAATAAAACTAAAAGCTGGTTCTTTGAGAAGATAAATAAAATTGATAAACCATTACCCAGACTCATCAAGAAAAAAAGGGACAAGACTCAAATCAACAGAATTAGAAATGAAAAAGGAGAAGTAACAACTGACATTGCAGAAATACAAAGGATCAAGAGATTACTACAATCAACTATATGCCAATAAAATGGACAAACTGGAAGAAAGGGACAAATTCTTAGAAAGGTATAACCTTTCTGAAGACTGACCCAGGAAGAAATAGAAAATATAAGCAGACCAATCACAAGCGCTGAAATTGGGACTGTGATTAAAAACTTTCCAACAAACAAAAGCCAAGAACCAGATGGCTTCAAAGGCAAATTCTATCAAACATTTAGAGAAGACCTAACACCTATAATTCTCAAACTCTTCCGAAATATAGCAGAGGGAGGAACACTCCCAAACTCATTCTACAAGGCCACCATCACCCTGATACCAAAACCAGACAAAGATGTCACAAAGAAAGAAAACTACAGGCCAATATCACTGATGAACATAGATGCAAAAATCCTCAACAAAATACTAGCAAACAGAATCCAACAGCACATTAAGAGGATCATACACCATGATCAAGTGGAGTTTATCCCAGGAACGCAAGGATTCTTCAATACATGCAAATCAATGTGATAAACCATATTAAGAAACTGAGGGATAAAAACCATATGATCATCTCAATAGATGCAGAAAAAGATTTCAACAAAGTTCAACACTCATTTATGATAAAAACCCTCCAGAAAGTAGGCATAGAGGGAACTTAACATAATAAACGCCATGTATGGCAAACCCACAGCCAACATCATTCTCAATGGTGAAAAACTGAAACCATTTCCTCTAAGATCAGGAACAAGACAAGATTTTCCACTCTCACCACTATTATTCAACATAGTTTTGGAAGTTTTAGCTGCAGCAGTCAGAGAAGAAAAAGAAATAAAAGGAATCCAAATCAGAAAAGAAGAAGCAAAACTGTCACTGTTTGCAGATAACATGATAGTATGCATAGAGAATCCTAAAGAACCCATCGGAAAACTACTAGAGCTAATTAATGAATTTGGTAAAGTAGCAGGATACAAAATTAATGCATAGAAATCTCTTGCATTCCAGTGCACTAATGATGAAAAATATGAAAGAGAAATTAAGGAAACACTCCCATTTACCATTGCAACTAAAAGAATAAAATACCTAGGAATAAACCTACCTAAGGAGACAAATGGCCTATATGCAGAAATCTATAAGACACTGAAGAAAGAAATTAATGATGATACAAACAGATGGAGAGATATACCATGTTCCTCAATTGGAAGAATTAACATTGTGAAAATGACTATACTACCCAAAGCAATCTACAGATTCAATGAAATCCCTACCAAACTTCCAATGGCATTTTTCACAGAACTAGAACAAAAAATTTCACAATTGTATGGAAACACAAAAGACCCTGAATAGCCAAATCAATCTTGAGAAAGAAAAATGGAGATGGAGGAATCAGGCTCCCAGACTTCAGACTATACTGCAAAGCTACAGTAATCAAGAGAGTATGGTACTGGCACAAAAACAGAAATATAGATCACTGGAACAGTATAGGAAGCCCAGAGATAAACCCACACACATATGGTCACCTTATTTTTGATAAAGGAGTCAAGTATATACAATGGAAAAAAGATAACCTCTTAAATAAGTGGTGCTGGGAAAACTGGACAGTTACATGTAAAAGAATGTAATTAGAATACTCCCTAACACCATATACACACATAAACTCAAAATGGATGAAAGACCTAAATGTAAGGCCAGACACTATAAAACTTAGAGGAAAACATAGGCAGAACACTCTATGACATAAATCACAGCAAGATCCTTTTTGACCCACCTCCTAGAGAAATGGAAATAAAAACAAAAATAAACAAATGGCACCTAATGAAACTTCAAAGCTTTTGCACAGGAAAGGAAACCATAAACAAGACGAAAAGACAACCCTCTGAATGGGAGAAAATATTTGCAAATGAAGCAACTGACAAAGGATTAATCTCCACAATTTACAAGCATTTCATGCAGCTCAATATCAAAAAAACAAACAACCCAATCCAAAAATGGGCAGAAGACATAAATAGACATTTCTCCAAAGAAGATATACAGATTGCCAACAAATACATGAAAGGATGCTCAACATCACTAATCATTAGAGAAATGCAAATCAAAACTACAATGAGGTATCATCTCACACCAGTCAGAGTGGCCATCATCAAAAAATCTATAAACAATAAATGCTGGAGAGGGTGTGGAGAAAAGGGAACTCTTTTGCACTGTTGGTGGGAATGTAAATTGGTATAGCCACCGTGGAGAACAGTATGGAGGTTCCTTAAAAAACTAAAAATAGGATTACCCTACGACCCAGCAATCCCACTACTGGGCATATACCCTGAGAAAACCATAATTCAAAAAGAGTCATGTACCCCAATGTTCATTGCAATTCTATTTTCAATAGTCAAGACATGGAAGCAACCTAAGTGTCCATCGACAGATGATTGGATAAAGAAGATGTGGCACATATATACAATGTAATATTACTCAGCCCTAAAAAGAAACGAAATTGAGTTATTTGTAGTGAGGTGGATGGACCTAGAGTCTGTCATACAGAGTGAAGTAAGTCAGAAAGAGAAAAACAAATACTGTATGCTAACACATATATATGGAATCTTAAAAAAAAAATTTGTTCTGAAGAACCTAGGGGCAGGACAGGAATAAAGACACAGACATAGAGAATGGACTTGAGGACACGGGGAGGGGGAAGGGTAAGCTGGGAGGAAGTGAGAGAGTGGCATGGACATATGTACACTACCAAATGTAAAATAGCTAGTGGGAAGTAGCTGCATAGCACAGGGAGATCAGCTCGGTGCTTTCTGACCACATAGAGGGGTGGGATAGGGAGGGTAGGAGAGAGACTCAAGTGGGAGGAGATATAGGGATATATGTATACGTATAGCTGATTCACTTTGTTACAAAGCAGAAACTAACACACCATTGTAAAGCAATTATACTCTAATAAAGATGCTAAATAAAAAAAAAGGAAATCCACTGATTCTAGACAGCTTGGGAACAGTAGTACCTTTAAATGAACTACAGTTTCCAATGAAGACTAATTAGCTTAGACGGGCCTGTGAACAATCGCCTCCACTCTGTGTCAAACCGATAGGCCAGGTGACACTGCAGCTTTTTAAGTCCCACCTAATCCTAACTGCTGAGTATGGAGAGACAAAATTGTCCCATCTGCATTTTGCAATTTTAACACTTGGCCATGCCGTTTCTATGTTTATCTTTGTTTTCTGCCTCTTTGTTCCAAAGTTTTCTCCCTCTGCCCCATTAAAGGCCATCTCAGACTGCAAGCTGGCCGGTCCACTGCTCTAAGCATACCAATTGGATCATGAGTAATGACCGGGCACTTTCATTTAGGGATGTTTCTAACAACAGGATTGAGTCCAGCTGCCACGTGTTGCCTAAACTGAACATTCAAACAAGGTGGAAAACACTAGATCTGTGTCCTTGGATACTGGAAGCTTCAAGGACTGTTTATTGTTCAGCATCTTAAATCAAAATAGAAGGAGATTTCACACTGTTTCCCGGGTACATATCCTTAGGCAAGGAGCAAATCTGTTCTTTAATAAGAATCATTGAGTGAACCCGACTTGTTGCTCATTAGCTCCATTTTCAAATAGCAGCAATAGTTCTTTTTCATTTTAATCAAGAGGCAAGTGATCTTTTTTTGCCTCTCAGAATAGAAAGACAATTGAGGACACTCATGATGGCTAATCCAGCCCTACCTGCCAGATGTTTCTCTAGGAGTTTATTTTTGTGTTTTAGATAATGACGCATTCATGATGGATTTAATTAAAATGGTGGATGCTGTTTTTAGGACTGTATTTCAAATAGGTATGTTCAATGGAAGTTTAAAGAATGCGAAGCTTTAACTAGTCCAGCGTTAAAGCAAAACGTATAGTATAAATTTGTAACCCTCTTGTGGCTAACCATGGAGGAGTGGAGAAGCAAGGCAGCCCGGGATAGTTCCGTTAGAGAGGTCCAATGCAATACACATTTTTAAATTAATCCTTTTGTTTGTTTATTCAGCAAGTATTATGTATCTACTCTGTGTTAGATGTTATTCTAGACACTTGGGATTTTTCAGTGAATGAAGCAGACAAAGATTCATGCTCCTGAAGAATATACTTTCTACTTGGGAGACACAGACACTAAATGATCAATTGTAATAAGTAAATTCTACCATTTGTCAGTTGACAGGTGCTGTGGGAAAAGAAAAGGGGAAAGGGAGTTGGAAGTAAGGAAAGACCTATTTTAAACAAGATGGTCAGGATGAACCTCATTAAGGAAGTGACATTTCAGGTAAGATTTTAAAAAGGCGGAAGGAATATCTGGGAGAAGAGCTTTCTAGCAGTGGAAACAGGCGAAGTAAGGGTCCAAGGCAGGAGCGGGTCTGACGGGGGAGCCAGGGAGACTGGCGTGGAGAAGCCAAAATGGAAGTAGTTGGAGAAGAGATAATGGGTGCTGTTCACTCTGAAAGGGAACCTACTACAGGGTTTTTAGCAGAGAAGTGACATTTGTCAGCATAGTTTTACTCGATAACTTTGGTTGCCATAGAGGGATAAGAGGAGAAACAGAGAGACCATTAGCAAACTAGTGTAATCTGAGTAAAGATGGTGGTTCAAAACAGGTGGGAGCATGAGGTAAAGTAAGGATTGAATGGATGTTGGACATATTCTGAAAGTAGAGCCAGGATTTGTTGCTAGACTGGATGAGGGGTGGGAGAAAAAGAGAGAAGTCAAGATGCCTCTGAAGTTTTAGGCTTCAGCAATTTGAAGAACAGAATTCCCTTCAATTAAGATGGGGAAGGCTGCAGGTTAAAAGGATGGTTGTTTTAGACATCTTAAACTTGAGATTATCAATTAGAAATCCAAGTGGAGATACTGAATAGACAGTGGAGTACCAGAGTCTAAGGAGAGAAGTCTGAACTGGAGATAGGATATTTTAATAAAAATGGCCTATTGTTTTGGCTACTATAGGAGACATTTACAATGTAAAGCACAAGACCCATCCCTAATGAGCCGAAAGACTTTTGGGAGAACTACTATTGGCTATAAAGAATCAATAGGGAATCTCCACGATAACAGATGAAGAACCCTATTTCCAAGTAATTTGTCAATCAAACGGACAGGAATGTTATTTTAAAAAATTAAAAACCCAACAACCAAGAGTCTTTATGTCACAAACACAGCTTTTTTCCACTTTTCAGAAATAACTGACATATACCACTATAGAAGTGTAAGGTATACAGCACGATGGTTTGACTTACATGCATTGTGAAATGATTACCACAAAAGCTTCAGCTAACAGGCATCTTCTCAAATAAATACAATAAAACGAAAAGAAAGAAGAAAAAAGGAAAAATAAATTCTCCTATGATGAGAACCCTTAGTTTATGTATCACCCAGCAGTGTTAACTGTAATCACTCTGGTGTTCATTATGCTGCTAGGACTTACATATCTCATAGCTGGAAGTTTGTAGCTTTTGACAACCATCCTCCAGTGCTACCTTCCCCACGCCCCACTTCTGGTATAACCACAAGTCTGATCTCTTTTTCTATGAGTTGTTGTTGTTTTAGATTCCACATGTGACATCATACTGTATTCGTCTTTCACTGTTTGACTTATTTCACACAGCATAATGTCCTCAAGGTTTATCCATGTTGTTACAAACAATAAGGTTTCTAGAATTTCCTTGTTTTTTAATGGCTGAATAATATTCTATTGTATATACATACACCACAACTTCTTTATCAATTCAATAGGAAGGACACTTAGGTTATTTCCAGGTCTTAGCTATTAGAAATAATGCTGCTGGGTGCAGATATCTTTTCAAGTCACTGCAAAACAAAAATCTTGTTCAAAATAGTCCAACATAACTGGTGCAAATATAGTGATTTTGTTTTAAAAAATGTATGTCTCAAGAGAAGAGTCCTTTGTAGAAGGTATTTACACATATTTCCTCTCTCATTTTCGGCTTCTCACAATTTCTTGAAACTACTGATTGTCTGAGGACAGTCTGTGAGAACCACGTAGTCCATAAATTGTTCATTAATGTTTGCGTTCACAGTTTATACAATGGGAATCATTCCTATTTATAATCTTTCAACATATGCTGAAGACCTCAGAACAAAAAAGAAAACCAACACCACACCACACTGTAAGGTTACCAATGTCGTGTCTGCTTCGCTCCACAATACCAGAGGACAGTTTTATAAGGCACAATGTGGTAAAACTAGAATCAAGAAGAAGCTACCACGTGGGAAAGTCATTCTGAGTATTATTAGAGATAATAGGTACAGACTCTTGAAAGGAAATGTTGTTTCCTTCGCTTTCTTTTATGAGACAGAGCATACATGTGGCTAAAAGCATAGATGCTGGAGCCAGGATCCCTAATTCGAAATCCCAGCTCAATCCCAGCTGTGTGGGCATGAGCATGCTACGTAACCTCTCTGTGTCACACCACCACTGTGTATAAAATGAGAATAATCACAGTACCCACCTCCTAAGGGGTGTCAAGAACATTACATGAGTTACTATTTATAAAGCCATTAGAAAAGTGCTAGAAACATAGTAAAACCTACAGAAGTGTTTGGTAAGTAAAGGAAATCCTGATTTTCTCTTAAAGCATACCTCCTTCTGCTTTAATTCTGCCACTGGGGCATGTTTTTCATATTTTTCTAACTTTTCAGAAACTGATGGCAGCAGTTAAATATATTTGAGTTTTATTCCCATAATTGTAGACTCGTTCTTCTCAAAAGCTCATCTCTGAGATAGTTTCTGAGGCATGCCGGGTCTCTCTGCCTGCCTTCCAGAAATTGCCTGCAACATGCCTGGTGGGTTTCCAAGTTCTCTCCAGTCAGCCAAGTAAGGTTTAGCGTGATTTTTCATCACCTTGACGTCAGTGAGAAATATCACTAAATTAATGCAAAAAAGATGTTCAATAGGATTTCATGAATAACTCAAAGCCCACTGCAAATACGAGATTGTCTGTGATGTTTTGAATTGATGGAAATCCGTCTAGGGATTTCCAGCAATTCATAAACCAATTTCAGCTGACCGATTTAAAGCTTCGTTTTTTAAAACCTGGCTTGTCAGAAGGAGAGTAGTCTTTTCCAGGCAAACACCCCAAATTGATTCAATTATCATTGACATCTAATGAATTCACTGCAGGTATCAGCGAAAGTCCCTTATGGAGAAAGTTGACCACAGCAGCTTATGTCCAAACACTCTTGACTTACCTTAAAACATGACCAAGAAAAGAATTGTCTCCACCTCATTAGGCCTGCCTACACTGATTTCCAACTCCCACATTCCCTCCAGCCTTCACCGCTGTCTTTGGACATGCTTTTTCCTGCATGTGCAAAAGTCATTCCCCTTGTACTCCAAGCTTGAGAACTCTCTCCCACGTGTGTCTTGTAGGCTGCCAATATCCATCAGCAAGGGATTTAACATGAATCTTCTTTTTATTCTTGATATTTTGAGCTCCGGACGCTCTTGTAACACTTATTTCTTCATACATGAGCAATATCAAAAGCAAAGAATTTAGGTCTCAAAAATACTTTTGAGAACATTCTTTATGGTGGTAACTTTTTGAACTTTCAAATTTTACTGTGGTTTTCACTCAGGTGTCCATTCCACCCTCCTTCCTTTCTTTTTTTAGCATGATTGCTTCTTAAGGCTTGCCCATTTTGGTATCAGGATAGGTAGCTGCAGCCTCCAGAAAGCATGGCTCATTCAAAATTTCCTCATATAATATATGCAGCACAAATCTGTCAGGTCAAACAAATTCTCTAGAATCGATTCATCTAGTTTGGTTAACCTGTTTGGTTTTTATAGTTTGCCCATAGCTGTTTCTTCTGACACTGGGATAATATTTGAGTTGAATGGCCAACCTGCATCATTTCATTAAAACCGACAATTTCCAATGTAAAATCAACCCAATGAATATCTTTTAGTCTTTATGTTGCTTGATCTCTCAGTGGCATATGACCCAAGGAAAGCCTTTTTTTTGATCTCCTAAGTTTCCACATTTTTCCTGATATCTCTCTCACTTCTCTTGATGGTCATTATTGGTCTTAAAGGATTGCAAGCTCCCATTCCATTCCCTGTAGTTATGACACTTGTCTTTTGTTTCTCTGTTCACTCAACTGATTGATCCTAGCTCCATCACTCACTGGCTGTGTGACTTTGAGAAATTTATTTAACTTCTTTGCACCTAAGTTTCCTCATAGACAAAGTGGAATAACAGTATCTACTGCCCAAGGTTGTTGTGTTAGATACTGAGTTAATATTTAGTATCTTAATTGATAAGTATAGTGATTAATCATTAAATAGAGCTAATAAATACCTAAAATTCTTAATAATAAGTATATTTAATAATTAAATAGAATTAATATTTAAAAACATGCAGAACAGTGATTGGCATAGAGTAAGAACTATTTAACTCTTTATTTTTTCTTTCACTAACTCCCATAGCTTCGAATCACCAAGTGTGATGACCGGTAGTAATGACTCTCCAGACCTGCATTTCCAACCAGGATCTCTCTCTCTCTCTCTTGAACCCAGATATCCTCACCTGGAGGCCCCATGGGTACCATGAGGTCTTTTAACTCTCAAATACGATTTGCTTACCTGCTCTGTCTAAAGAACTGGCACCGCTCAGCTCATGCCAGGACACTGACCTTGACTCTCTTTTCCACCTCAACCTACACATCTCACCATCCATCTGGTTAATCCACTTTTCTAGACCTAACTGGAATCCATCCTTCTATCTCCAGCCTTGTCCAATCTCATCTATCCGCCTCACTGCAGAGGAGAAAACTTAGAAGACTTAGAATTTTCTTTCTACAAGGTAATCAGATAGAGCTCCCCCCCGAAATCCTTCTACGATGCCCTACCAATGCTACTACCACCGTCATTACTCAGAGAGAGTCCAAACGCTTAGCATAGCATATCACGTCTTCCCGCCTGAACTTTCTATTGCCTTTCATCTCTGTTTTTCCAGCCAACAGTCACCTTCTATAATCCAGTCATATCTAAATGACTTGTTTTCCAAAATATACCATCATTGCTCAGAAAACTCAGGCTAAGTACATACTACCCCACTTCCTAATCCTCATAACTTTCTAGCTAACCCTTTATCCTTTTAGAGTTGGTTGGAGGGAAAGCTCTGAATTAGAACATGAGCAATTCAGCATCATTACTGATCGATGGACCTTACAAGTGATTGTACCCTTCTAAACCTCAGTGTTTCCTCTGTCAAAGAAGCATTATCCATTCGACAAATATGTGTTAAGATCTTATATGCCAGTCCTGTGGTAGACTCCAGAAATATAGCACTGAATAGATGATACCTCTGCTTTCATTAGGTTTACAGTGTAGGGAGGGATATTGACTTTGAGCTTGTAAATTGTCCGCAAATCTCTACCAAAAGAAATAACTAGTCTGTGTTCTGCCACTGTCTCCTCTTACTGCACCTACTCCTATTACAGCTCATATCGCTATACTGCAACTCCTGGTTTTCTCTGTGCTTTAGCTTAGGTTTCTCCCAGAAGAAATGATGAGACAAGAACCTGGGTGCAGGTAGTTTATCTGGGGAATGATCTCAGGAAGCACAGATGAGAAAAAGGGAGACAAGGGAAGAAACCCAGTAAGGGGCGTTTTAAT
Organism: Aethalodelphis obliquidens; assembly: GCF_003676395.1. Classification (NCBI taxonomy): domain Eukaryota; kingdom Metazoa; phylum Chordata; class Mammalia; order Artiodactyla; family Delphinidae; genus Aethalodelphis; species Aethalodelphis obliquidens. The sequence continues at coordinate 66,783,596 of NW_020837951.1, read as the reverse complement.
GACCATAGGGCAACTGGGTCTCAATGCCTCTGAAATCTGGCTGAGAAATTATATATCTCAGAACCATCACACCAGATGGTATGGGAGCCGGAGCACCTCATCTCTAACAAAACGTGACTCCTTGGGGACATTAACTCCACTGTACTTCCAGCTTGTACTTGCATGTGGGTCAATTCAGGTGAACCAAGGCAAGAATGGCAGGACCTCAATAACATCTCCTACACTATCCAGTTCCCTTACCAGCCTGAGCACTGCAAGAAGTGTACAGTACCCATCCTCCTATTCATAGGACTCACCAGAGTTCCCGCTCAGTCTGTGTGCCAAACGAATGGACGAACCTCCACACCATGATAAAATAAATACTCTCAAAGATTCTTGTTGCTCTGCAACACTGAAGGCTAAAAGGGCCCAGGGGAAGAGGCACCTATTGGGGCACAGTTTTCTTGGTAAAATACCAGATATGAAATTCATTGATAAGATGCCTAAAAAGATTTCTTTCTTTCTTTCTAACCAGTGACCACTGTTATGGACTGACTGTTTGGGTCCCCCACTGCCCCAGATTGATATGCCGAAGCCTCAACCCCCAATGTGACTGTATTTGGAGATAGGGCCTTTATGGAGGTAATTAAAGTTAAATGAGGTCATAAACATGAGGGGCTCTGATGTAAAAGGATTAGTGTCCTTAAAAGAAGAGACACCAGAGAGTGCTCTATGGCTCCCTCGTTCTCTCTCTCCACCACGTGAGGACATAGTAAGAAGGCAGCTGTCTGCAAGCCAGAAAAGTCCTCACCAGAAACCAACCTTGCCATACCTTGATCTTGGGACTTTCCAGCCTCCAGAACTATGAGGAATAAATTTCTGTTGTTGAAGCCACCCAATCTATGGTATTTTGTTATGGCAGCCTGAGCAGACTAAGACAACCACATTGGAAAACATGAATGGTAATGGTGAGGTGGGTTCACCAACGATATCAGGAAAGAGTTGCATGGAAATAGCCAGTGACTTGATATACATGCCCCTGTGAAGTCCCTGACCCCAAATTCTTTCTTTAAACAAGGCTGTATTTAACTACAAAAGCCCCTGAACACACAAGATTGTCTGTAGGAAAGAGACATAAGTTTTATGTTGATCAGTCTAGAACTATTCAGAAATTTCTTGTTCAGATTTTTAAATCAATCATGAACTTCCAGAGAGAAATATTTGTCGACAATGATAGGTTTGCGCAGTTTGCTTTTGTGGCATAAAATCCCTTCCCATTTCATAGGCACATAAAGCAAGCACATAAAATGGTTAAAAAGACTTCTTGGACATCAAATAACTCATACAAAACACACTGATGAGTTAAGTGTAAATAAATGAGAAACACATGGATAAAATTTTCCTTAAATACATAAAGCTTTAGACATTAAGTGAAAAAAGGGACTGACAAAACACATCTGGGGTTTTGCCCACTGCAAAAATTATTTTCAGTTTTGGATATTAAGACAAATTACAATTCAATGTGTCTAGCTTGAGTATAAGCTCTTGATTTATAAAAGAATGCTTGTCATATAATGATTGGGAAGATAGTATAGATAAACATTTATGAGAACTCAGCCCTGACCTAAGATGGAGAAAATTCTTCACTCATTTAGCAGCAAAAAGGTCAATTTTCTTGCTGTTATTTTTAGCAAGGGAAGCTTACAGCAACATATTTCTGTACTTGACGCTGAAGAATAAACACATGGAAAGAGCATCAATGTAGAGAATGAAATTGTTGCTACTTTTTTTTTACATCAACTAAAACCAGATTATAGTTCAGAGGTAGATGAGAGGCGTATTTGCTTCACTTAAATTTGTCAAACAAAGTTGATCAAAAACTAAGTTTTAATTTCCCCCCATATCAACTGATGCATATGATGTGACGGAAGGTTTGGGTTAACTTATACTGTTCATGTGTGGCCAGATTCAGTTTGTCCCTTAACTGTCACCTACAAGTGGACATAGCAAAGTAAGATCAAAAGCGAATTGTGCTCTGGGTCCTAGCTAAGTGACTGTTGTGTAAACTGGTAGCTTTTCCTAGTAAGTACAAAGGGCCTACTTCCATTTAGCCTGGGGAGTCCTCACACCTGAGCTTAAGTTCTGTGCTCACCATTAAAAAAATGGCCACTGACAATTCCATCCCACCAGTATTTCTCCTGCAGAAGACACACAATGGATGACAGGCTCAACTCTGGACCCATTAAAGCTTCTGGCTTAGGACGTCCCGGTTGGGAGTTGTAGCTGTTTCAAAGGACAATGCAAAGGAAGGAAGTCCCAGGAAATCATCTATCTTCAGGCTTCATCCCTTGAACTGAGGATCTTGATTTTAGTCCTAGACCCTGGTGGCCTGAATTCTCAGAGATTCTCTAAATCTCCCTAGTCCTATACCTTCCTTACTCATAGCATTCTCTAAGCCACAGCTCTCAGAACCATGTCCTTCTTAATGATACACTGACCGACCTGGAATCACTGTCAACTGGAGAAAAAGGAATGATCAGGGATAAGCCTTGATCAGCTATACGATGCCTGAGAGCTGAGAACAAGATACTCTATAGCCAACAGCTCTCAGATCCAGGTCAGAAACAAACAATATATGCCTGTGGAAAATATTCAGAGAAATGGAGCCCTTGGGCACCAGTGAAGAGAACACAATTCAAGGATAACTGAGTCACTGAAAGTAGTCTTTGGGGAAAGAAAAAAGTTAAAGCATTGATGAATAAAGAAAAGGCATCTGGAAGTAAATTGAAAACTTCCAGAAAAGATTCACCATTCTAGATGCCATAAAGAGCATTCAGATTCATGGAAAGAGGTCAAATATTAGCACATCATCTGCCTTGAGTGGCTGGGCATGGAGAGAAGTCCCTCCTTCTGTCATCTAGGTCACCCTCTCTTTCTTTCATGAAATAAATTAATTTACACAGAGCAGCAAAAGGTGACACTGCTAATGAAAGGAAATATGGTATCAGTCTGTCATTCTCTCTGCTTTGGTTTTATGGGCAGGGGCAAGAGGCAGCAGCAGGGTAACGATAAGTCACTCCCACGTACATTCAAAGGGCTGTGGGCACCGCACAACTGTAAGAGCATTACCATGCTGCCAACAGTTAAGAATTCTGAGGGACCTGGGGTTCACAGTGCTGAAGAATTAGGCTATTTTTTTTCTTTTTTTTTCTTCCACTATTCTTTATTGTTTTATTGAAGCATAGTTGATATACAATATTATTGGGTCGGTCAAAAAGTTCATTTGGGTTTTTCCATGACCTCTTCCAGAAAGACCTGAACGAACTTTTTGGCCAGCCAATATATTAGTTTCAGGTGTAAAGTACAATAATTCAAAATTTTATAGATTATACTCCATTTCAAGTTATTACAAGATAATGGCTGTATTTCCCTGTGCTGTGCAATATGTCCTTGTTGCTTATTTATTTTACACCTAGTAGTTTGTGTCACTTTTTAAAAAATTTATATATATATATATTTTTTTTATTGAAGTATAGTTGATTTACAGTATTGTGTTAGTTTCATTAGCTAATCACTGTTAGCACAGTGATTCATTTATACACAAAGATAGATAGATAGATAGATAGATTCTTTTTCAGATTCTTTTCCCATTTAGGTTATTACAGAGTATTGAGTAGAGTTCCCTGTGCTATATACAGTAGGTCCTTGCTGGTCATCTATTTTATATAGAGTAATGTGTACATATTAATCCCTACCTCCTAAAGAGGCTACGTTTTATTGTTACATCATGAATCTGTTTGTTTCAGGGACTCCAAGTTCTAAGACAAAGATGTCCTTTTATTCATACCCTTTGAATTTTTAAGACATGGTCAAGAGATCACAGGGCTCTGCCTTAAATTTATGCTCAGGAAAGAGGGAACACATGAGTCCTAAGCTGAAGTTGGATTATATGTAGCTGAAGGGTGATTCATTGCCTGGGCCCCTACCTTCTTCAGAATGTCCCCAAAGTGGCCAAGGATATGATCCAAGGAAGGCCTGCGGTCAACTGTGCCCCAGGCTAATGTGCACAGAATCAAACTCTTCCTGAATGACCTGCTGTATAGGAGAAAACATGTGAATGTTCCTGAGTGATCCCTGGCAGTGCGTTATAGAACATCAGGGCCCCTCTAGCGGAAGTGGGGACACAAAGAGGGTACAAGAATAGGAACAAACAGATACAAATGTAAAGGAAGAATATTATCAGGAGAATTTATTTCTTCCAACAAACTGCAAATTAGGTGAGGGATGGAAATTTGTCCCCCAAAATGTGTATTAAATAAGTCCTAAACTTCTAGTATCTACACATGCAGTTGAAAAGAGTCTTTCATGAAACATTCTCTTAGGTCATTTTATGAAATTGATGGTGGGTTGTGAAAAGACTGTAGGATTGACTAAGGCCTATCAATTCATTATGGCTCCAAACTTTTTATAATTGTATACCACTGCCAGGGAAAGCAATAAAATGTATCCCCTCTCCCCCTTGTACACACCGGCGCTTTCACGGAGAACTTCTGGTGAATTTAAACTGCAAATGCATCCCTATAATATTCATTTTAGCACTGAAAAGAGTTTCACTTCAATATATAAAGAATTATACAATTAAAAAGAAAAATATTTAGATAACCCTCTCCTCCAATGTTCATAACAGGGGATATTAAATGGTTCATCCCAGTGACTGAGTTTCACTTACCTATGTTCAAGTAGATTATAAACGTAAAATTAAAAACAGCTCTAAGTACCGTCTTTGATACTGAGGGTGCAGTGTTGTGTTTTCTTTAAATAAATGCAAGAAACTAGAATAGAACTCCAGGTGCTCTGTAACCTATTTACTAATGACAAACCACTACTTTTCATTGTAACATTCTCCATGATCTGGCCTCCCAAAATCTTTAAAATCACCATTCTCACAACTCGTCTTTAAGAGTTAACATGAATACTTTTTTTGCCCACTTCTCTCAAATTTAAGATTCTTGGGCCTTGGAGGAATGTAAACACCACAGATTCTTTCTTCAAAAGAGGCTTTAGCTCTGGAAATTCTTTGCTCTAGTCTATAACAACCTCCCTTCTAAAACCACGAGGTGTAAAGCCACTTGCTATATGCTTTAGAGACAGGGTTCTTTCAGGCATCATTTTGTTCTATTTGCCCACCAGAAATCAGCAATGGTGCAGTGGCAGGAAACTGCACTAGAGGCTCGGCACTGTGGGTGAGAACAGCTGGTCTATCCAAGACTTACTCCACACTCAGCATTTAACACCTGGTGGTGTAATGTTCTAATCCATCTGGTTATGTACCTGCCTTCCACAGTTAAAGTCTTCCGGTATGCAGTTGACATCATGTTCACAATGATGATTTAATGTTTAGGGAAAAAGGCAGCATATGAAACACAGTCTAAACCTCAGGTATTTTTCTGGCCCAAAGCTCAAGGAAATGAGTCTTTGTTTTCTGTTTTGTTCATTTATTTTTCTTGCTTAAATTATTTTCAAATCTCCAAAGTGTTATTTCTTTTTTTTTTTCTTTTTGAGTCTATATTCTTCTTAAGATCCAGAGTTTAGCTGTAAAAATCATGTTACTTCCATAATCGTCTAGAACTTCAGTGCCTTTAGCCCAAAGTACTGCCATGCTCAGCACGATTTCAAAACATCGTTCTCGTTTAACAGTTTCTCTCACTGTGGATTTCCACACAGGAAGTTTTGTTTCAGCTTCATGCATGCGAGGAAATACTTCTACTACAGGAGTTAGAGGTAAATTCTAGCACTAATACAATTAAAAATCTGTGTTAAGATCCTTGAAATTGCAAAATTTATATACTTCCTGGACCCAGTCAATGTAAAACTGCTAGGCTGGGAGCCATCCAGCTCACAGATCATGAAGGAGGATGAGAACTATTATAGCCTTATATGTGGATTAATTCTACCTCCAACTCACAAAAGCAATTTACGTATCTATCTTAAGTATCTAATCCAGCCTCTCTATACCCCTAGGACACGCGTGGCACTGCAGGTATACAAGAAAGATTAGATGTGGGGTTAATAAAAGATAGAATAGGAGATTAGAAGAATAAGGAATAGCAGAAGAATTGCGAAAAAAGTCAAATTCTATTCCCAAACGACTGGAAGAAGTTGCATTAAAAAATCCCAAACCTATGTAGTCTATAGCCTATTCTTGTTAATTTGTCAAGAAAGTTTTGATGTGGGTATTACTGTATCTTTTTGAAATTTCCTCCCTTTAAAAAATGGCCCTGACAAAATACAGTCTCTTTGATTATGTCTAGATTGGACATCAGACCCATTCTTATTATCTAAACTTAGACCATTTTTCTTGTTGGCTAGAATCTCATCCCAAAGATCAAATATACAATTGTTGCTACTTGCAAGCTGCTGTCGCAAATAACTAAACACGCAAAGGTGAGGGTGGCATTTTCAATGTCAGAAAGAGATTATGTGGATTCCATTTTAATTTGTCTACACTCTTTTTGATCACAGGTAATTGTGAATTGGCTCTAGTTCAAAGCCAGAAGGACAGAGATCTTAAACTCATGCAGTCTTTACAAGAGTCACAATAGTATGCCCTGCTTATTTGGACCTTTTCTCCTTAGCACAATAAGTGTACGCTAAGCGTAGTTGAAACTTGTCCTGAAAAACTCATAGCCTCAGGGGTTCCATTGAGAAATGCTGTGTGGGCAAACAAAGCTCTCTCTTTACAGCTTTACAAATGATAGGTTTTCACTTTATAAGATGTTTTCACTGCATTCTTAAAGCATCGGCTGATGCAAAACAGCATGGGCCAGCCATCCCAGTTTAGCATAGCATGTGAAAACAAATGTCTATTCATGGGAGCCTCACTCTCTCTCCGAGTCAGCTGCTTTCATTGAGAAGCTGGGAGAACAGGATGTAAAGTAAGGGGGGCTAAAGTGAGATGCCAGCCTTCAAGCACATGCCTCTCATCACTGGCCCATCTAGCAACAGACTGGAGAACTTAGAATGAGCACTGCACGAAGCTCCCAGGGAAGAAATGATGTGCTGCGAGTCACCCTAGGAGTTCAAAGATAAGAAACTTCTTGTACTGTACTAAAAAAAAGTTATGGTTACCAAAGGGGAAAGGGGGTGGGGAGGGGTAAATTGGGAATTTGGGATTAATGGATACCCACGACTGTATATAAAATAAACAAACAAGGACCTACTCTATAGCATAGGCAACTATATTCATATCTTGTAATGACCTATAACGGAAAAGAATCTGAAAAAGAACATATATACATATATATGTATGTATAACTGAATCACTTTGCTGTATACCCGAAACACTGTAAATCAACTATATTTCTATATTTTTTATTTTTTTTTTTTTTTTTTTTGTAGTACGCGGGCCTCTCACCGCTGCGGCCCCTCCCGTTGCGGAGCACAGGCTCCGGACGCGCAGGCCCAGCGGCCATGGCTCACGGGCCCAGCCGCTCCGCGGCATGTGGGATCTTCCCGGACCGGGGCACGAACCCGTGTCCCCTGCATCGGCAGGCGGACTCTCAACCACTGCGCCACCAGGGAAGCCCCATACTTCAATTTTAAAAAAAGAAATATTTGTACAGAGAATAAATCAAGAACCTCCTGACTAATGTTGCAGAATTGAGCATATGTTCAGTTACAGAAGGGAGCATCCAACTGCTCTAACTAAAACTGTCCTGCAGCCAATTTGTTTGATGATCTTCCCTAATTTTTAGAAACCTGTCATGGTCCAGAGGGCCCGTGTTTTTTTGTTCTACTCTCCAGGGAGGATTAGTTGACTAATATGTCAGTATGGTTTTCCCAAAAGGAAAAATGACTATGCCGTATAAGGTGTCACTAACTTAAATAGAACTATGCCTATGTATACATTCTAACGGGTTGTATCTTTCTGCAACACCTTTTCCATGGAAACAGCCCATGTCCTTTATTGCATTTGGCATTACGGGTGAAGTCTGCTAAGAACTCTCCGGGAGGCCAGTTTACTTTCTGCTTTCTTGTTGCTATGTGATTTCTCCAGTACACTGACATTCTTTCAAATACCATATTCTTCTCTCTCATCCAGAACCCTCCAAAAATTAAGAAGATGGTGTCTTATAAAAAGAAGGGCTTAAAAATACTCTAACGCAAACAGTAAGGTGATTTTAATTTCACAATATTAAATGAAATAAAATGTGTAGTTTGGAAGGCTGTCAAAACACAACAGAGATTCTGCTTTTCCTTCTCTTTCCAGGCCATTCCACCAAGATGCTGTCAGTGTGAACAGATGTAGCCAAATCTTGATTATCCATAGAGATCAGGTCATGGACAAATAACACTCCAAGATCAGAGGCTCACAGAAAGAGCTAGAAGGGAAGTCAGAGAGCATTTAGTCCAATTTATTTGGTTTACAGGTGAGACGACCGAGGTCAGAGAGGTTAAGTGTCTTGAACAAATTCACACACCTAATAAGGGGTAGAGCCTAGAACAGAACTGAGTTTCTGACTTACCCTTTAGGTCTCCCTTTCTACTGTCTCCCATGAATTCTTTTTACAGGCTTTATTTTTATTTATTTATGTTTTTTAAGATACAACCCTGACCTCTCTCCCCCAAACTAAAGTTCTACGGGCACAGGTGCTGAGTAAACCCTAACTCACTCTTTTCAGTCTGATTTAGCTTACTTTGTCCCTGTTCATCCTTAGTTTGGAGCATCATGGAAGTGATAAAATGACAAATAGGCACAGGAGGATAAAGCAAGCATACAGCACTAGTGGTTCACAAGTGGAATTTGCAAGGGATGAATCATTACTTTTGGCGGTCCAATTAAAGAGGTGGTCCAATACACCGACTGCGGTCACGTGCAGGTATAGGAAGCACATGTGGTGGTTGGAAGAGGGCATATCAGGGCAAAATTCAAAATGGAGATGATGGAGACTCCAGTTTCCAGCACTAGGTACCGTAGAATCAAGCCAAAGGCTTTGTCTTTAGGATGGAGTTGCTCAGCCCTGAGTTCATTCTCCCATTTGAGTGCAAAGTTTATCAGTGGCAGGAAAGTTTCTAGTAGCTAAGGAAAAAGGAGAAGGATAATTACAGCACTGCCAGTGCTATATCACACATGGATCCGAGAGATCATTGAAAAGGGAAGTGGCAATATGGGAACTGAGAAATAGGGTTCACAGTTCTATCAAGAGCTGTGTGACCTGCAGAGAGAAATAAACCTTCCTGGGCTTCAGTTTCCCACAAAATGAAGAGAAGGAATAGTTTCCCAAAGCATATTCGAAATAACATGAGTGCCACAAGATGTTCATTTACTGAATAAACATTCACACACATGCGCATACACACATTCATAACCACATATACATGATCAAATAAATCTGAGAAACTCTGGGTTATAAAAAGTCAAACTGGCTTATCACTAGGAAAATCCCACAGCCTTCAATAGACTAACAGTCATGTGTATCTGTAAGGTGAGAAGCGCAGTACACAGCAATGCCCTCAGAAATTCTTATTTACAGGCCTTCTATGGGACTCGTGCTCTACAGAGCATATATTCAGAACACTGACCAAGAAGATATCTAATGCCCCTTCCAGCTCTTAAATTCTCATATACAATTCCACGGAATGTAGGTTGAAGGATCTAAATTTTATTTCCAAAAAAAAATGCCGATATCACATACAACGTTGCTCTTTTTATAACAGGCACACAGATGCTACTAGAAATGTGTAGTGATAGATACTTTACAGCCGGTAAGCCTAAAATATACATTCTCACACTTAAAAACTGTCGATCAAGCAGAGAATATAATCCTGTAATGCCTACTTGGCATAGGAATCTAAGATGGTCCTGTATCTATTTTTCAGAATTTCATAGTGCCAGCCTGAGGAGATTATTTCTTAAAAGACATTCCTGTTCTTGACATCCTAAAAATCCTCAGAAAAGACTATCATATCTTGAGAGAACATAGTTATAAATTTCCAACTCTGATTTTCAAAATACATGTAGCATATGAGCTTAAACATCTTACATTTTACTGCAAATTGTCCCTAAAATTATCAGTTAGCCTAGTACTAAGCATGTAAAATATTTACAATGAAAAGCCCAGGTGTCTTTAATTTTCAATGAAAAAAATGTGTTTTCCTGACCTTTCACAATCTAATTTGTTACATATCATTAAAGATCTCTTTATCCTGGAAAGTTTTGGCAACTCTGCTTATTATGAAATGGCCCACGAATACAGAGAAACCATTTCCCACTCGACACTCTACTTTTCAGACAACAGACGTCAATGTAGCATGTGTATATATGTATAAGGAGAAGAGAATACTAAGACTCAAGGGCATCAGTTCAAATTTAAACAAAAACAACCAGCTTTGTTATAATCAAGTCAAAGGTATCATAACTGGGGGCCCCTTACCTCTGTACTCTCTCCTCTCTGCCCATCCTCCCCAGAGAGTCATCTTCTAGCTCTGATCACATCAATCTATTATTTGGAAACTTCTGAAGGATCCCTTTGTCTATACGATTAAGCGAAGATTCCTCTACCTGCCATTCATCCCTTCATAATATGTATAAGCTTTTTAGGCTAATTCTTACAACTTCTTTATACATGTCATATACTCCAGCCAACTTGGTCTATTTGGTGTTGCCCGAGTACAGCCTATGCTTCTGCCTTTGTACCTTTGTTCAAGAAAGCCTTCTGGCTCAATGGTCCACTCTGTTATTTCTTCATTCCCCACTTCCATACCATGTTGGTCAAATAGTATTCATCATCCAAGACATTGCTCACGTCTAAGTCTTGCATTAACCATTCTGTTTCTTTCATGTAAATGTGACAGCTAACTGAACCAATAACCCCTTCCCATCTTGAACACTTTTTTGAAGTATTTACTATCTGCCATGATTGTATATGACATGTAGGAAAAAGACCATGATATATACCATGTCTTTATCTCAGATACTTGGTAAATAATACTTTCAGAAATAAATGAACTTTAAGATTTTTTGTATCAAATAGAGTACATACACACTTTTTTTTAATAGATCTTTATTGGAGTATAATTACTTCACAATACTGTGTTAATTTCTGTTGCACAACAAAGCGAATCACTCATATGCATACACATGTCCCCATATCCCCTCCCTCTTGAGCCTCCCTCCCATCCTCCCTGTCTCATGGAGCTCCTCATCTCAGCACCAAGACCCAGCTCTACCCAGTAATCTACAAACCCCAGTGTTGGAAGCCTCAGGCCAAACAACCAGTAAGACAGGAACACAATCCCACTCTTAAAAAAAAAAAAAAAACGAGACGGCAAAAAGATACATGTACCACAATGTTCACTGCAGCACTATTTACAATAGCCAGGACATGGAACCAACCTAAATGTCCATTGACAGGTGATTGCACAAACACTTTTAAAAAAACAATGTGTGTTGAGACCTTCAAGATGGTAGAGGAATAACATGTGGAGATCAACTTCCAAACAACAAATGCATCACAAATACATCTACATGTGGAAAAACTCCTACAGAACACCTACTGAACGCTGGCAGAAGGCCTCAGACCTCCCAAAAGGCGAGAAATTTCCCACGCACCTGGGTAGGGCAAAAGAAAAAAGAATAAACAGAGACAAAAGGATAGGGACGGGACCAGCACCAGTGGGAGGGAGCCGTGAAGGAGGAAAAGTTTCCACACACTAGGAAGCCCCTGCACGGGTAGAGACAGTGGGCGGCGGGGGGGAAGCTTTGGAGCCACGGAGGAGAGCGCAGCAACAGGGGTGCAGAGGGCAAAGCAGAGAGATTCCCACAAAGAAGATCAGTGCCGACCAGCACTCATCAGCCCGAGAGGCTTGTCTACTCACCCGCTGGGGCAGGTGGGGGCTGGAGCTGAGGCTCAGGATTTGGAGGTCAGACCCCAGGGAGAGGATTGGGGTTGACTATGTGAACACAGCCTGAAGGGGGCTAGTGCACCACAGCTAGCCAGGAGGGACTCCAGGAAAAAGTCTGGACCTGCCTAAGAGGCAAGAGACCATGGTTTTGGGGTGTGCCAGGACGGGGGATTCAGAGCACTGCCTAAACGAGCTCCAGAGATGGGCGCAAGCCGCAGCTATCAGTGCAGACAACAGAGATGGGTGTGAGACACTAAGGGTGATGCTGCAGCCACCAAAGCCCTGTGTGCAAGCACAGGTCACTCTCCACACATCCCCTCCTGGGAGCCTGTGCAGCCCGCCACTGCCAGGGTCCCGTGATCCAGGGACAACTTCCCCGGGAGAACACACGGCACCCCTCAGGCTGTTGCAACGTCATGCTGGCCTCTGCTGCCACAGACTCGCCCCACATTCCATACCCCTCCCACTCCCTGGCCTCAGTGAGTGAGAGCCCCCTAATCAGCTGCTCCTTTAACCCCGTCCTGTCTGAGGGAAGAACAGAACCCCTCAGTCGACCTACATGCAAAGGCAGGTCCAAACCCAAAGCTGAACGCCAGGAGCTGTGCGAACAAAGAAGAGAAAGGGAAATCTCTCTCAGCACCCTCAGGAGCGGTGGATTATATCTCCACAATCAACTTGATGTACCCTGCATCTCTGGAATACCTGAACAGACAACGAATCGTCCCAAAATTGAGGCAGTGGAATTTGGGAGCAACTGTAGACTTGGGTTTGCTGTCTGCGATTGATTTGTTTCTGGTTTTATGTTTATCTTAGTTTAGTATTTAGAGTTTATTATCTTTGGTAGATTTCTTTATTGATTTGGTTGCTGTCTTCCTTTTCTTTTTTTAATATATAGATATACATTTTTTTTTCCTTTCTATCTTTTTGTCAGTCTGTATGTGTATTTTTCTTTGTGTGATTTTGTCTGTATAGCTTTGCTTTTACCATTTGTCCTACGGTTCTGTCCATCCGTTTTTGTTTTCTAGTATAGTTTTTACTGCTTGTTATAATCGTTGGATTTGTTTTTTGGTTTGGCTGCTCTCTTCTTTCTTCCCTTTTTTTTTCTTTCCTTATTACTTTTTAATTGTTTTTTATTTTTAATAATTTTTTTAATTTTTTATTTTATTAACTTTTTATTTTATTTTATTACTTTACAGTAAAGTAAATACTTCTTCCTTCTACCCTTCCTCCCTTCCTCCCTTCCTCCCTTTCTTCCTTTCTTTCTTTTTTCTCCCTTTTATCCTGAACTGTGTGCCTGACAGGGTCTTGGTGCTCCAGCTGGGTATCAGGCCTGTGCCTCTGAGGTGGGAGAGCAGAGTTCAGGATATTGGTCCACCAGAGACCTCCCGTCTCCACATAATACCAAATGGTGAAAGCTCTCCCAGATCTCCGTCTCAACACTAAGCCCCAGCCCCGCTCAATGACCAGCAAGCTACAGTGCTGGACAGCCTATGACAAACAACTAGCGAGACAGGAACACAACCCCACCCATTAGCAGAGAGGCTGTCTAAAATCATAATAAGGTCAAAGCCACCCAAAAACACACCTCCGGATGCGGTCTTGCCCACCAGAAAGACAACATTCAACCTCATCCACCAAAACACAGGCACCAGTCCCCTCCACCAGGAAGACTACACAACCGACTGAACCAACCTTAGCCACTGGGGGCAGACACCAGAAACAACGGGAACTACGAACCAGCAGTCTGCGAAAAGGAGACGCCAAAAACAGTAAGTTAAGCAAAATGAGAAGAGAGAGAAACACACAGCAGATGAAGGAGAAAGGTAAAAACCCATCAGACCAAACAAATGAAGAAGAAAAAGGCAGTCTACCTGAAAAAGAATTCAGAGTAATGATCCAAAATCTTGGAAATAGAATGGAGAAAATACAAGAAACATTTAATAACGTTTAATAAGGACCTAGGAGAACTATAGACAAACAAACAATGATGAACAACACAATAAATGAAATTAAAAATTCTCTAGAAGGAATCAATAGCAGAATAACTGAGGCAGAAGAACAGATAAGTGACCTGGAAGGTAAAATATTGGAAATAACTACCACAGAGCAGAATAAAGAAAAAAGAATTAAAAGAATTGAGGACAGTTTCAGAGACCTCTGGGAAAACATTAAACGCATCAACATTCTAATTATAGGGGTCCCAGAAGAAGAAGAGAAAACGAAAGGGACTGAGAAAATATTTGAAGAGATTATAGTTGAAAACTTCCCTAATATCAGAGAGGAAATAGTCAATCAAGTCCAGGAAGCACAGGCAGTCCCATACAGGATAAATCCAAGGAGAAACACAACAAGACACATATTAATCAAACTATCAAAAATTAAATACAAAGAAAAAATATTAAAAGCAGCAAGGGAAAAACAACAAATAACACACAAGGGAATCCCATAAGGTTAACAGCTGATCTTTCAGCAGAAACTCTACGAGCCAGAAGGGAGAGGCAGGACATATTTAAAGCGATGAAAGGGAAAAACCGACAACCAAGATTACTCTACCCAGGATCTCATTCAGATTTGACTGAGAAATTAATACATTTACAGACAAGCAAAAGCTAAGAGAATTCAGCACCACCAAACCAGCTTTACAACAAATGCTAAAGGAACTTCTCTAGGCAAGAAACACAAGAGAAGGAAAAGACCTACAATAACAAACACAAAACAATTAAGAAAATGGTAATAGAAACGTACATATCGATAACTACCTTAAATGTAAATGGATTAAATCCTCCAACCGAAAGATACAGACTCTCTGAATGGCTACAAAAACAAGACCTGTATATATGCTGTCTACAAGAGGCCCACTTCAGACCTAGGGACACATACAGACTGAAAGTGAGGTGATGGAAAAAGATATTCCATGCAAATAGAAAGCAAAAGAAAACTGGCATAGCAATTCTCATATCAGACAAAATAGACCTTAAACTAAAGACTATTAAAGAGACAAAGAAGGGCACTACATAATGATCAAGGGATCAATCCAAGAAGAAGATATCACAATTGTAAATATTTATGCACCCAACATAGGAGCACCTCAATACATAAGGCAAATGCTAACAGGCATAAAAGGGGAAATTGACAGTAGCAGAAACATAGTAGGGGACTTTAACACCCCACTTTCACCAATTGACAGATCAACCAAAATGAAAATAAATAAGGAAACTCAAGCTTTAAATGATACATTAAACAAGATGGACTTAATTGATATTTATAGGACATTCCAACCAAAACAACAGAATACACTTTCTTCTCAAGTGCTCATGCAACATTCCCAAGGACACATCATATCCTGGGTCACAAATTAAGTCTTGGTAAATTTAAGAAAATTGAAATCGTATCAACTATCTTTTCTGACCACAACGCTATGAGGCTAGATTTCAATTACAGTAAAAAATCTGTAAAAAACACAAACACATGGAGGCTAAACAATACACTACTAAATGACCAAGAAATCACTGAAGAAATCAGAGGAAATCAAAAAATACCTAGAAACAAATGACAATGAAAACACGATGAAAAAAAATCTGTGGGATGCAGCAAAAGCAGTCTAAGAGGGAAGTTTATAGCAATACAATCCTACCTCAAGAAATAAGAAACACCTCAAATAAACAACCGAACTTTACACCTAAAGCAATTACAGAAAGAAGAACAACAACAAAAAGAAAACCAAAATTAGCAGAAGGAAAGAAACCATAGAGATCAGATCAGAAATAAATGAAAAAGAAATAGAGTAAACAATAGCAAAGATCAATAAAACTAAAAGCTGGTTCTTTGAGAAGATAAACAAAATTGATAAACCATTACCCAGACTCATCAAGAAAAAAAGGGAGAAGACTCAAATCAATAGAATTACAAATGAAAAAGGAGAAGTAACAACTGACACTGCAGAAATACAAATGATCATGAGAGATTACTACAAGCAGCTCTATGCCAACAAAATGGAAAACCTGGAAGAAATGGACAAATTCTTAGAAAAACACAACCTTCTGAGACTGAACCAGGAAGAAATAGAAAATATAAACAGACCAAGCACTGAAATTGAAACTGTGATTAAATATCTCCCAACAAACAAAAGCCCAGGACCAGATGGCTTCAAAGGCGAATTCTATCAAACATTTAGAGAAGACCTAACACCTATACTTCTCAAACTCTTCCGAAATATAGCAGAGGGAGGAGCACTCCCAAACTCATTCTACAAGGCCACCGTCACCCTGATACTAAAACCAGACAAAGATGTCACAAAGAAAGAAAACTACAGGCCAATATCACTGATGAACATAGATGCAAAAATCCTCAACAAAATACTAACAAACAGAATCTAACAGCACATTAAAAGGATCATACACCATGATCAAGTGGGGTTTAACCCAGGAATGCAAGGATTCTTCAATATACGCAAGTCAATCAATGTGATACACCATATTAACAAACTGAAGGATAAAAACCATATGATCATCTCAGTAGATGCAGAAAAAGCTTTCAACAAAATTCAACACCCATTTATGATAAAAAACCCCCAGAAAGTAGGCATAGAGGGAACTTACCTCAACATAATAAAGGCCATATATGACAAACCCAGAGCCAACATCATTCGCAATGGTGAAAAACTCAAACCATTTCCTCTAAGATCAGGAACAAGACAAGGTTGCCCACTCTTACCACTATTATTCAACATAGTTTTGGAAGTTTTAGCCACAGGAATCAGAGGAAAAAGAAATAAAAGGAATCCAAATCGTAAAAGATGAATTAAAGCTGTCAGTGTTTGCAGATGACATGATAGTATACATAGAGAATCCTAAGGATGCTACCAGAAAACTACTAGGACTAATCAATGAACTTGGTAAGTAACTAACAAAGGATTAATCTCCAAATTTACAAGCAGCTCAAACAGCTCAATATCAAAAAAAACAAAAACTCAATCCAAAACTGGGCAGAAGATGTAAATAGACATTTCTCCAAAGAATATATACAGATTGCCAACAAACACATGAAAGGATGCTCAACGTCACTAATCATTAGAGAAATGCAAATCAAAGCTACAATGCGGGGCTTCCCTGGTGGCGCAGTGGTTGAGAGTCCGCCTGCCGATGCAGGGGACATGGGTTTGTGCCCCAGTCCAGGAAGATCCCACAGTCCACGGAGCGGCTAGGCGCTTGAGCC
The DNA here is from genome assembly GCF_003676395.1 of Aethalodelphis obliquidens. Classification (NCBI taxonomy): domain Eukaryota; kingdom Metazoa; phylum Chordata; class Mammalia; order Artiodactyla; family Delphinidae; genus Aethalodelphis; species Aethalodelphis obliquidens. The sequence continues at coordinate 66,766,499 of NW_020837951.1, read as the reverse complement.
ATGGTCGCTAAGCCTGCACGTCTGGAGCCTGTGCTCCACAACGGGAGAGGCCACAACAGTGAGAGGCCCATATATTACCAAAAAAAAAAAAGAAAAAAGCTAAAATGAGGTATCACCTCACAGCAGTCAGAATAGCCATCATCAAAAAATCTACAAATAATAAATGCTGGAGAGGGTGTGGAGAAAAGGGAACCCTCTTGCACTGTTGGTGGGAATGTAAATTGATACAGCCACTATTGAGAACAGTATGGAGGTTCCTTAAAAAACTACAAATAGAACTACCATATGACCCAGCAATCCCACTACTGGGCATATACCCTGAGAAAACCATAATTCAAAAAGAGTCATGTACCAAAATGTTCATTGCAGCTCTATTTACAATAGCCTGGAGATGGAAACAACCTAAATGTCCATCATCGGATGAATGGATAATGAAGATGTGGCACATATATACAATGGAATATTACTCAACCATGAAAAGAAACAAAATTGAGTTATTTGTAGTGAGGTGGATGGACCTAGAGTCTGTCATACAGAGTGAAGTAAGTCAGAAAGAGAAAAACAAATACCGTATGCTAACACATATATATGGAATCTTAAAAAAAAAGAAAAAAGAAAAAGAAAAAAGAAGGATCTGAAGAACCTGGGGGCAGGACAGGAATAAAGACGCAGACGTAGAGAATGGACTTGAGGACACGGGGAGGGGGAAGGGTAAGCTGGGACGAAGTGAGAGAGTGGCATGGACTTATATACACTACCAAATGTAAAGTAGATTGCTAGTGGGTAGCAGCCGCATAGCACAGGGAGATCAGCTTGGTGCTCTGTGACCACCTAGAGGGGTGGGATAGGGAGGGTGGGAGGCAGACGTAAGAGGGAGGAGATATGGGGATATATGTATATGTATACCTGATTCACTTTGTGATAAAGGAGAAACTAACACACCATTGTAAAGCAACTATACTGCAATAAAGATGTTAAAAAAAAATCTATGTGTGAAAAGGTCAACTTAAGTTGGAAGGTAGCAAATTACATTCTTCAGGATTTAGAATGGCATAAATTTGAGAAGTTTCTCTAGTATATATTTAAAAAACAGTAAGTTTAAGTAACATCTTTCCCAAAAGGCACTCAATGAAAACTCCAAAAGAAACATAAAAATATTCTACCACATCTTTTGAGGTTAAATCGAAATTTCTGTCCCTGCACTAAGTACAGTAAGTTTTGCTTATGTGCTTCTGCCCTCTCATCACCACTTTCTAACTTCTATATAGAATCAACATCATTGTGAGACAAGGCACCTCATCCTCTGACCTAGAGTTACGACGTAGAGCTCTTCATAGCAGCACAAGAGCTAAGGGCTATAGTTCTTCCATTCTTTTATTGATTAGGTGGATTTTCACCTATACCTTCTTACTTGAACATAGTGCATGCATTTGCTCCTACCTATAATAACTATCTGCCTTGCCTTATCTCTGTCATCTCTTAGACCCCCATCCTCTGCCCTTACATCCAAGTTCAGAGTGATCCTTCTTCCCAGGACCTATACTGAACCAGACTAGGAGCCCTTAGAAGTAGCTCAACCAGCACATATTTTGATGGGATTGTGCTACCTAGGGCAAGCGGTTTAACAAGCTTTCCAAGAAACACAGTCCACATTTAATGCATTTCTCTGTATTTGATTTCAGTTAGGGTTCATTTTTAAATAAAAGGACTCTACAGGAATTCTAGAAAGATGGCAGAAACCATGGTAGACTTAAAAAGACAACGCATCTAGATGAATGGATGGATGGAAGGAGGGAGGAGAAAAGAAACCACATGGACATCATATACAACAGAAGCACATGACAAGGTATCCCCATGAGTCCCCAACTACAAGCAGATGAGTACAAGCCACCAACAGCATAAAAAACAAAACAAAACAAAACAAAAAACACTGGCATGGCATTAGCGTTTGTGTGAAAGATAGCAGAGAGAAAAAACGGGATATATGAAACACCAGAGAAGGGAAGAATCCCCAGAATCCCCAAACATCCAACAGGTATTTACTGTAAAAGATGGCAGGCCCATTTCAGAACAGAAGCTGAACTGCGAAGGGTTTGACCAATCTAATGATAGGCTAGTACAAGGGGTCCGTGAGAAGGTAGGAGAGGCTGGCCCCTGTAAGCATTCAATACTAAGCAGCCAGGACTCCTTTCCAAGAAAGAGCCCCACACGGAAAAGAAATTAAAATGGAATGGACTCAAAATTGAGCAAGGAAAGGGAAACAAAGATGAAGGGAAGAAAAGGTAAAGAAAAAAGTGGAGGAGAGAAGTAGAGTCAGGAAATTTCAGAAAGCAAGCTGTCATCTTTTATTGTTTTAGATTAAGCATCTTTCAATATGTTTCCTGGCCTTCTTAACTGCAAGTCTATCCCTCATGTACTTTTTTCTTCTTTTCTTCCTACTTCAGAGAAAGAAATTTCCCTTAATTTCCTCATGCTTCCTTTGCTTCTCATTTATCTTCTCTTGTTAGCATCTTCAATTTTCCTGTCTTTGCAATTTTTTTTCTTCCTGGCTTTCAAACATAATCAAATTATAATTATCTTGGAATAAAAGACTTTATGCAACTCTACCATTCATGTCAACACCTCCCTTGTTCTCTCCAACTCTAAACTTGCCAAATGAGTGTTTCACATCCGCTACTGTCACCTCCTCTAATCAAGGATATTCAGCCCTAGTTTTACTCACTTGTTTTATGTCCTCTTAAATCCCACTGCCATCTATTTTTAGTCACAGTCGTCTCAACTCCCAAAGCATCATCCCATTTCTCTTATTGACTGTAAGACTACCTTCTTTCTTTCTCAAGCTTATTTTTTCTTCTTTTACTGAAAGTGTGGATTTTCAGCATTTCCCGGTTTTGGACCTTTGTTCTTTTCCTTCACGTTTTCCTTTGGAGATCTCATCCATCCCAAACATTTCAGCTATTATCTCTATGTGTAAACAACTCCCAAATCAGTTTCACTAGTCTTGATGTCTCATTTAAATTCCAGTCTTTCACTTGTACTTTTGCCATATTTTTAATAGCACATAAAAAACTACACAAGATGGAGCTCTGTGAAGTCAGAAAAACTACCATGACGCTCCTTCTAAAAGCTCAGGGAAAGAAATTTCACATAAAAATAAGTAACATAGAAATACTGAGGTCAACTCCCATGCAAATTACTGGAACAAAAAAGGATGAAGAACTGAATGACACTCCTGCAGACAAAGAAAACATGCCTGAAAAACATATCCACAAGAGAACAGTTTAAAACTGTAAAATTCTATTTAACTAACTAGGTTATCTGTTTAACTAGGCTAAAGCACATTAAGAAGATGATACAATACACAAAGGATAACATAAATCAGAATTAGAAAAGCTCATAAATGAAATGACTGCATCAGAAAATAATTAAAAATATAAGAAAAATTATATCAGAAAAGAAACTAAATTAGGAGGAACACAAACATATGATCATAGAAGACAATGCCTTGATACAAATGGAAGGTGAAAAAGAGGAAACTTTAAAATTGAAGAAGGAAGAAATTAACAGGTTTCAAGAGCAAGTGACAAAGATTACAAGTTAGGCAAAGAAAATCTAAAATGCGGATAAAATGAGTCCATGAAGAAAACCACAAGAGAATGGACAAAATACTAAAACTATACTGTTTAAAGAAGTTCCTGACATTAAAGGAAAATATGTAAGCTTCCTATTGATAAAACATACCCCATATTGGAGAATATCAACCTCCAGAATGACCAAAACCAAGACATATCCTAATAAAGTTACCAGACTTTAAGTTAAAAAAAAATCCATTTGGCATCAAAGCAAAAACAATCAGTGACTTAAATGGGAAAGGAAATTAGATTGTCATAAGACTTCTTCAAGGGCAACACACTATGCCAGAAATGGAGTAACACAGTTAAATATTCAAAGGCAGAAAATGTGAGGCAAAGATTTCATATCCAGCAAAACTGACTTCCCAAATATAAAGAGCACACACAGAAAAATTATTGTCAACATGCAAGAACTCATGGAATGGACTTCTACTTCCATATATAATGGAATAAATGAATTAATCCTCCCACCATAAATGATAAAACGGAACAAAATATATAAGGAAACTATTTTCAGACATTAATATACAGACAGCATAAAACTGTAATCCCTGAAAGAAAAGGCTCACAATGTAAGCCCCAGAATTGACCAGGCTCCGTATAGGGACATTTGTCAATTCCCTGTTACAGTTCAGTGATCTGTAGTCCCAGCTGAGCACTGTGGTCCTGCAGAGATTAGAAGGCATGGATCACAGTTCAAAGTATGTGAATTGGCTGGAATCTGCAGAGCAGAACACCAGAGAAGAGAGAGGCACAAAGAAAGTGCCCAGAATTCTGCGAATGTTGGGGGAGGGGGCGGGGGAAGTTTCCCTCTTGAATTCTTAGCCAAGGGCTAGACTGTGCATGAGAGAGAAACTATATGAGGCTTGCCCAGGAAAGTACACCAGGGTAGACCCTACGCTGAATCCTAAAATAAGGCTTAATGCATTCTTTGATCACAACAGAATTAAATTAGAAATCAATAAAAATAAGGCAACTAGAAAATGTTCAAATGACTGGAAATTAAATAACAAACTTCTACCATGGATCAAAGAAGAATTCACAAGGAACACTTGAAAATATTTCAAATTTAATGGAAATGGAAAATATCAAGACTTATGAGACATAGCTATAAAAGTGTATAGAAAAAATGCTGCTTCAAATATTATACTTGTATTAGGAAAGAAAGTTTAAAGTAAGTGATTTCCGTGTTCATTTTTAAGATTCTACCTTAAAAAGCTGGCAAGCAAACTTAAAGAGAAGAGTATGACCAAAATAAGAAGAAAAGAAATAATAAAGAGCTGAATTGAGTGAATGAAATGGAAAACAATGGAGAACTTAAAAAAACAAAAGTGGAATATTTGAAAATATTAACAAAATTAATGAACCCTAGCAAGATTAATCAAAAAAGAGAGAAAACACAAAATACTTAGAAAATATCAAGAGCCCTATCTACTAAAGAAATTGAATTCATCTTTAAAGAACTCTCCCCCAAAGAAACCTCCAGGTCCAGATTATTTCACTGTGAATTTGATCAAATACTTAAGGCTCGTATAAACTCTTCCAGAAAATAGAGAAGGGGATGCATCCCAACAAACTTTATGAGTGTAGGAAAACCCTCATACCAAAACTAGAAAAGGATATTTAAAACATGAAATTTATAGACCAGTATCTCTCATCAACATCATTGCAAAAAATCTCCAAAAAATTAGCAAATAGTATTCATCTACATATAAAAAGGATAAAACATCATGACCAAATGAGATTTGTCTCAGGACTGCACAAATTAAAGTAATTAAAATTAATTAAGATAATTCACCATATTATCAGAATACAAAACAGTAGCCTCAACAGTTCCAGAGGAACAAATGTAACAAAATTCAATGTCTCTTTATGAAAAATATCTCAGCACACTAGGAATAGATAGAAACTTCCTCTAGCTTGATAAATTGACAGAGAAAACAACTCATATCCTACTTGATGAAACACTGCTTTCCCCTAAAATAAAGAACAAAGCAAGAATATCTACTCTCCCCATTAATATTCAATACTGTACTCTGGAGGTTATAACCAATGCAATAGAGCAAGGTACAGAAATAGAAGGCTCACAGATAGGAAAAGAAGTTGTTAAACTGTCACTGTTCGCAGATAACATCATTGTCTGTATAAATAACACTAAGGAATCTGTAAAAATAAACTCTTAAATTTAGTAAGTTAATTCAGCAAGGCTGCCTGATACAAGGTCAATATACACAAATCAACTGCATGTCTCTAGACTAGCAACAACATCTGGAAAATTCTATTTAAAACACAATACCATTTACGATAGCGTCAAAAAAGATTAAAAAATCAGGAATAACTTTATCAAAAGATACCCAAGTTCTACACTGAGAACTACAAAATAATGCCAAGAGAAATTAAAGAAGATCTAAGTCAAAGAACAGACATATCATGTTCATTAACTGGAAAACGCCCAAGTGTTAAGACTTCCTTTTCCTCTAAATTGATCAACAGAGTCAGCACAATCCAAATTATAATTTCATCACATTTTTTGCATAAACTGATAAGCTGATTCTAAACCTCATATGAAAATTCAAATGCCTTAGAACAGTCAAAATAATCTTGAAAAGGGAAGAACAAAGTTGGCAGACTTACACTATTTGGTTTCAAGACTTACTATAAGATTATATTAATCAAGTCAGTGTGGTATTAGAATAAAAATAAACATATAAATAAATAGGACAAGATATATTCCAGAAACGACCACACAATTTTTGAGAAAGGCAAAAATATAATTCAGTAGGAGACTGGGTTATTTTCACAATAAATTCAGTAAAAACTGGTTACCAATTCTGGAGAAAAAATAAACCTTGACCTTTACTTTATATCATATATAAAAATTAATTCAAAATGGATCAAAGACCTAAAGTTAAAAGCTGAAACTATAAATTTTCTGGAAAAAGTATAGGAGAAATTCTTCACCATTTTGGAGGAGGGAAAGATTTCTCAGTACACAAAGAAAGCACTAATCATAATAGAAAAAAATGATAAACTTTAAAAAATTATTTGATGAAGGACTTGTATCCAGAATATGTAAAGAACTCCTATAATTAAGTAATAGGAAGACAAAAAACTAATTTTAAAAATCTGTAAAGACTCACAAGAGAAGATATATAAATGGTAAATACTCATGTGCAAAGATGCTCAACATCATTAACCAGGAAAATGCCACAATGAGGTACCACAACATACTCATTAGATTGACTAAAATTTGAAAGACTGACCATTTGAAATGTTAGCAACTTTTATACATTTCTAGGAGTATACAAGGGTACAATTACTTTGAAAACTAGTCTGGAAGTTTCTTATAAAGTTAAATACACAGTTACTATGTGACCCAGCAATACCATTCCTAAATATTTACCCAAGAGAAAGGAAAATATACAACTACCAAGATACTGTACACTAAAATTCATAGCAGTGTTAATCATAATAGCCAAAAACTAGAAAAAACACAGACATATATCAACCGGTGAATGGACTAACAAAATTTGATACATGCCTACAATATAATGCTATATAGTAATACTGATACACACAATGTTCAAAAATGTCATGCTGTGCCAAGGAAGCCAGACCCAAAAGAGTACAGATCACACAGTTCCATTTACATGAAACTCTAGAAAAGACAAATCTAATCTAGAGTGACAGAGATCACTGTTTGCTTGCAGTAGAGATAGGTAACTGACTCAGAGGGTAAACAGGGAATACTTTTTGATAATGGAAATGCTGTATATCTTGACAGTGTATCTGATACAAAGGTATTTACACTTGTCAAAACTCATCAAAATGTATACTTGAATGGATGCCATTTATTATATGTACACTATATCCCAACAAAATGGGTTGAAAAACATGCTGAGTAAAATAAGCTGACACAAAAGGAGGACATACCATATTATTTTATTTATATAAACTTCTAGAACTGGTCAAATTAATCTCTAGTGATAGAAATCAGATCAGTCATTAGTTGGAGCAGGGATAAGAAGGAATTAATTGGAAAGTAGAATTTGGAGAGTTTCTGGAGTAACAAAAATGTTCTAACCTTCATTTGGGTGGTGAATTTACAATATATACATTTGTCAAAACTCATTAAAGTGAAGTCTTAATGGGTGCATTTTATATAAATCATACTTCAGTAAAAGATGATTTTAAAAAATCTTAGAACTACTGCTCCCTTGAGCAAGAGAGGACTCAAATAAATAAAATTTTAAAAGGAATAAGAAAATATTACAACTGAAATCACAGAAATACAAACAATCATAATAGACTACTATGAACAATTGTGCACCAACATATTGGATAACCTAGAAGAAATAAATTAATTCCTAGAAACATACAATATAATAGGACTGAATCATGAAGAAACAGAAAATCTGAAGAGACCAGTAATGAGTAAGACTGAATCAGTAATCAAAAAATTCCATGAAAGAAAAGCCCAGGACCAGATGGTGAATTCTACCAAACTTCCAAAGAAGAATTAATGCCAATCGTTCTCAAACTCTTCCCCCAAATTGAAAAAGATGGAAGATTCCCAAACTCATTTTACAAGGCCAGCATTACTCCAATACCAAAGGCACATAAGGATACTGCAAGAAAAGAAAACTATAAGCCAATATCTCTGATTAATACAGATACAGAAATTCTCAACAAAATGCTAGCAAACCCAATTTAACAGCACATTAAAAGGATCATGCAGCATGATCAAGTGAGATTTATCCCTAGGATGCAATGGTGATTCAATATACACAAATCAATATGTGATACACCACAGTAATGGAATGAAAGATAAAAATCATATGATCATCTCAATAGATGAAGAAAATGCATTGGACAAAATTTACCATCCTTTCACAATTAAAAATTCTCAACAAATTATGTATAGAAGGAATGTAGCTCAACATATTAAGGCCATATATGACAAACCTACAGGTAACATTACACTCAACAGTAAAAGGTTAAAAACTTTTCCTCTAAGATCAGAAACTAGACAAGAAGACCAACTCTTGCCACTTTTATTCAACATAGTACTGGAAGTCCTAGCCAGAGCAATTAGGCAAGAAAAAGAAATAAAAGACATCTGAATCATAAAGGAAGAAGTAACACTGTTTGCAGATGATATATTATATATAGAAAACATTAAGACTCAACCAAAAAATTGTTTCATAAACAAATCCATAAAGTTGCAGGATACAAGATCAACATACAAAAATCAGTTGCCTTTCTATAACAATAACAACAAACTATCTGAAAAAGAAATTAAGAAAATAATCTCATTCATAATAGCACCAAAAATATAAAATACCTAGGAATAAATGTAACCAAAGAGGTGAAAGAAATGCATACTGAAAACTGTAAGATATTAATGAAAGAAATTGAGGAAGACACAAATAAATAGAAACTTTGTACTCATGAATTGAAGAATATTGTTAAAATTTCTATACTCCTCAAGGCTATCTGTATATTCAATGTAATGCCTATCAAAATTCCAATGACATTTTTCAAATTAACAGAGAAAACAATCCTAAAATTCATACAGAACCACAAAAGACCCCAAATAGCCAAAGCAATCTCGAGAAAGAACAAAGCTAACTATATTACTAGGCTATAGTGATCAAAACAGTATTCCACTGGCATTAAAAAAAAAGGACACATAGACTAGGAACAGAATCAAGAGTTCAGAAATAAAAGCCCATATATATGGTCAACAAATATTTGATAAAGGAACCAAGAATATTCAGTGAGAAAACTGAATATTCACATGTGAAAGAATGAAATTGGACCTCTGTCTTACACCACTCAGAGAAGTTAATCCCAAATGGATTAAAGACTTAAATGTAATACCTGGAACTACAAAACTCCTAGAAGAACACATAGAGGAAAAGCTCCTTGACATTGGTCTTGAGAACAATTTTTTGGATATGGCACCAAAAGCACAAGCAAAACAAGAAACACAAGTGAAAATAAACAAGTGGGATTATATCAAACTAAAACACTTCTGCATATCAAGAGAAACAATCAACAAAATGAAAAGGCAACCTGTGGAATGGGAGAGAATATTTGCAAATCACATATCTGATAAGAGGTTAATATCCAAAGTATACAAGGAACTCATGCAACTCAACAGCAAAAAAATAACAACCAAAAAATGGGCAAAGGACTTGAATAGACATTTTTTTCCTAAGAAGATATACAAATGGCCAACAGGTCACAGTCAACATCACTAATCATATGGGAAATGTAAATCAAGACCACAATGAGATGTCACCTCATACCCATTAGAATAGCTATTTTCAACAAGCCAAGCAATAAGAAGTGTTGGCGAGGATGTAGAGAAAAGGTAACACTTGTGCACAGTTGGTGGGAATGTAAATTGGTGCAGCCACTATGGAACTGAGTATGAAGGTTCCTCAAATAATTCAAAATAGAACTATCATATGATTCAGCAATCCCTCTTACGGGTATATATGTAAAAGAAATTCACTCACACTATCTTAAAGAGGTATTTGCACCCTCATGTTCATTGCTGCATTATTTAAAATAGCCAAGGTATGAAACAACCTAAATGCCCATCAGAGACGAAAAGAAAAAAAATGTAGTATGTATATAATAGAATATTATTCAGCCACAAAAAGAAGGAACTACTGCCATTTGTGACAATATGGATGGATCTGAGGGCATTACCTTAAGTGCAATAAGTCAGAGAAAGACAAATACTGTATGATCACACTTATACATGTAATCTAAAAAAGCCATACTCATAGAAACAGACAGTAGAATTGGATTGCCAGGGGCTACGGAGTGGAGGAAACGAAGAGATATTGGTCAAAGGGTACAAGCTGCCAGTTATAAGATGAATAGTTCTAGGGATATAATGTATAGCAGGGTAATTACAGTTAACAATACTGTATTATATACTTGAAATTTGCTTAAAGAGTAGAACTTAAATGTTCTCACCACACACACACAAAGAAAAAGGTAATTATGTGGGGTGACAGAGATGTTAACTAACATTATTGTGGTAATCATTTCATAATATACACATATATCAAATCATCACGTTGTGCACCTTAAATTTATGCAATGTTCATAATGTCATGTCAGTTATATCTCAATAAAGATGGAAAAAAATCAGGCAGGTGGACAAAAAAATCAAATCAAATATATAGGTGATAGTTGCATGGGGAAGAAGGAAGGAAGTAGGCAGAGAACTGTAATACCAAGATCATAACTAATCAGCTCACACATGGTAGTATATTTGGTGGTCAGGGACATGGTGATGGAGTCAGATAAAGCTGTCTTGTCTCAGCCTGTCACCTACTGGCTGAGTGATCATAGAATAGAGATTTAATCTCTCTGGGTTTTAATTTCTTCACCTGTAAAATTGAAATATGTTTTTTAAAAGCATTTTAAAAAATACTTCCAATTTTTGTATCACAGTGAGTGGTATTTAATAGACAAATCAAAAATGGCAGCTATTATTACTCAATAAGTTTTCCTGGCCTCCTGTTTCTAACTTCCAAATTTTACTCTGGGTAAATTATCCAAGAAAACTACTGTCTCAATGATTTCCCAGTATCTGACAAAATGATATACTCTATCAACTTCCAAACTTACAATTCTACCTCAGACCTTCTTACTTTTCCAGTACCCTCCATGACTTGTAATTACCTACCTTTTTCCCTTCCTCTTGGAGTTGACCCACTGCACAATGACCTTCCGATATTTCTCTCCCTAGTGAATCCCATCATTAATTAGCCTCACACTCCCTATTTTAAACCTGGTTCTAATTCCACCTTCTCCAAGAAGCCCTCTGTGACCTCTTAATCACTGAAAAGTGATTTCTCTTCCAAGACCAAAGCTCACATACTATACTCTTTGCAAAGTCTTATGATACCATTTCCAGGGATGGCTGAAAGCTTTAGACATGCCTGTTTCTCAGTTCCTAAAGAATTTGATTAGATTTTTATAATTTATAATTATATTTGTCACTAGATAACTCTAAGTAACAATATTTACATTTTTCTTATTTCCTCTTAGTCTACTGAAATAAGGAGCAGAAACTTAGAAAAATGAGAATAGATCTAATACAAATTTTATAAACTTAAAGGAACAGTTGAAACTGATTAATTTTTAGAACTATTTCCAGTGCTGCTTTGTGACATCTGAATTTGAACATCCCTTCTTAATCTTCAGCTACTGAAGGGAACAAAATATATTCTGCTCAGAACTGCACTGCAACTACAATTTTAAATTAGATATCTGTTAGTCAATTAGTTCAAGCAACGAAAGAGCTAACTGAATGAGATAACACAAGATAAAGAAAATATAGAACAGATTTTACAAAGAAAATTTTCTGATTTTTAATCTGCTCCTTAGAAAAATACTACAGAATTTATTCTTTAGTATCTTTCTTCTAAATGGCATAATTTCTCCTTTGGCGTTTACCAAAAAAAAAAAAAAAAAAAATCAGTTACAGAACCTAATTCTTCTGTGCTTGTCAGCTACTACAGCTATGCAGTTCCATTATGAGTGGTCATTAGCTGCCAATCTCAGCATTATTGCCACGAAGGCTCTATAAACCCTGTCCCATTGGTCAGTCTTAAAAAATGGCACAGCTGCAAAACAACGTCAGTTATGATTCAGCCCTAATTTTCCCTGTCAACAGCCTTGTTCAACTTCCCAGATATTCCTACTTGTTGCCAAGTCCATTTTGTAAACGAAATCTGCCTTTTGAAAACCACCATATGAATATGTCAACAGGTCATGAAATATTTTCATTACAAATCTTAAAGAAAAACTTAGCTCTAAAGAAACAGTTTGGAAAACGTCTATTTCATTAAGTACAAGTGTGAAATCTTGATGGAAAACATTTATTTTGGCAACTTGCTATTCTGTTGGTGGCCCCAAAGTATCCTGACCAGACTATCTTTGTGGGAGGTGGAATTGGGGGGATTCTAGAGCAAATGAAAAATTCCTTACTAGGAGCCCCTTGGCTAAGCACTGAGGAAAAACTGAGAAAATCCAAAGTGCAAATGCCAGGCATAAAAGCTTATTCTAAAAGCTCCAGTGTCAGTAGAGTTATTTCTCAATTATCCACATTAAGAAAAAAGAAGTAGTGGTATGGAGCAAAGGTGGCAGATAATCCCCAGATTATTTGTGTTTGACTTTGGAACATACACGTGTACACATACACACACACACACGCACATTTCTCTTACTCAACTCTGTTTAAGCGGTTTTCTCTGCCTGGGAAGACTTGCCACTGTAGTTTGCCTGATAAGGTCCAGTCATCCTTTATGACCAGATACAAATGTCACTTCCTCTATGAAGCCTTCCCTGCCTTCCCCAGGGAGATAATCAATATCTCTCTCTCTCTCTCTCTCCTGTGCTTTCACAGCCTTGGGCGCCTACATGTATTATGCCTACATGGCATATGTTCTGTTGAACTGCAATTGTTCCTTTATGTGTTGTTCTTCCCCAACTGTCCTATGAGATCCATAGGGGTAAGCCAATGTTTTATTCATCTAATGGTCCCTAAGAGGCAAACCCTGAGCATACACAATGCCCAGTAAACACTTTTGGATGACTATTCTCCTAGGTAATCCCAACTTGATAGGGGAATAGGTATCAAAGAAATATCTACTGATGGAACAAAAATATCAGGTGAAATATCAAATTGGGATTTGAAACTGACACGGACTATTCCCAAAGAACTCAATCAGGAGAGAACTTCATGAGATTTCTTAAAATAAAGTTTTTATTGGACCTTTATGATTTTTTTTTGACCTCTCCAGCATTCACTATTCGCACACCTCACAGTGTTCTGTGAGCTTTGTTTTTCATTTATCGTTTTAGATACAAGTACTACCTCTGTACTAATGGATGAGGTCGTGCCTTAATAATCATAAGGCTCCTTGACTTTTTTTCATACCATGTTGTGTTTACAAATTACTGTTAGTCACACTGTTCTATAAGCTCACTGTGGCAGCGATCCTCATTTGCAAATGAGAAAACTGAGAATCGAGAAAATTAAGTGACTTGGACTAAGTTTGCACATCTAATAAATGACAAAGCTGGGATCAGGACCCAAATATCTTTGACTCTCTAATGTCTCAAACAAGAGTGTCCTAAACACTGTCCGATGACACTATAGCTTATATCTTTGACTCTAATGTCTCAAACAAGAGTGTCCTAAACACTGTCCAATGATGCTATAGCTTATTCTTGCAGTACAAGGAAGATCTCAACCTCAGGATGAGAGAAGTTAAATGGTGCATTCAAAGATCTTAGAGAAGCACAACCAGAGACAGGGGTAGAAGTCAAATCCCTACACAGGTTTATTAATTCAAAGACTCATCCCCTTGATGTTCTTTTTTAAAAATACGGATGATAATTTACTATCATCACACTTCAGCACGACTCTGCAAAACAGATACAACAACAGGATAGGTAAGACACCATTTCAATGTTATAGGAGCAACCTTTCTTTTTTATTACTTTTTAAAATTTTTGGCTGCATGGGGTCTTCATCGCTCTGTGCGGGCTTTCTCTAGTTGCAGTGAGCGGGGGCTACTCTTCGTTGCGGAGCACAGGCTCTAGGTGTGCAGACTTCGGTAGTTGTGGCTCGCGGGCTCTAGAGCGCAGGCTCAGCAGTTGTGGCGCACAGGCTTAGTTGCTCCGTGGCATGTGGGATCTTCCCGGACCAGGGCTCGAACCCATGTCCACTGCATTGGCAGGGGGATTCTTAACCACTGTGCCACCAGGGAATTCCGTAGAAGCAACCATTCTTAAAGTGAAAAATTATGTCTGATACCAAAGAAATTAAAAATAAAAATGGTGCAGTGGAGTGAATGGTTGGCAATCAATGATATTCAACAAGTGACTGGCCATTTTGATGGTAGGTACATACACACACAGAGTGCTACCAACTTAACAAGAGATTCTCTCCAACTGGAAAGAAAAGCTTCATGGAGAAGGCAGCTGTGAGCAGAATCAGAAAGGGTAGGGAAGAGAGGGATGTGACATGAAGAGCATTCCAGGTATATATAAGCAGAGAAAGAGAAGGGTGGGGTCGTTATGAAGAACAGCAGGAAAAACATCTTCACATCCCAGAGACATGAAGAAAAGAAGGTAGAGATAAAGTTGGAAAGGGTTTTAAATTTCAAGCTAAAGTGGAGTGGAGTAAGCTTTATTTTATAAGGAATCTTTTCATCATGGTTAAATATATGTAATGTAAAATTTACCATTTTAACCATTTTTTTTTAGTGTACAGTTCTGTGGCATTAAGTACGTTCACATTGTTGGGCAACCATCATCCAGAATCCTCTTCATCTTTCCCAGCTGAAACTCTGTACCCATTAAACATTAACTCCCTATTCTTCCTACTCCCAGCCCTTGGAAACCACCATTCTACTCTCTGGCTCAATGAATTTGACTGTTCCAGGTACCTCATATATTTGGAATCATATGAGATTTGGCCTTTTGTGACTGGTTTATTTCACTTAGCATAATGTCTTCAAGGTATATTTATGTTATAGCCTGAGCCAGAATTTCTTTCCTTCTTAAGGCTGAATAAGGTTCCATCATATGTATACACCATATTTTGTTTATCCATTCATCCATCAGTGGACACTTGAGTTGATTCCACCTTTTGGCTACTGTGAATAATGCTGCTATGAAGATGGGTGTATAAATATTTGAGCCTGCTTTCAACTCTTTGGGGGTATATTCCCAGAAGTGGATTGCTAGGTCATATGGTAATCTTATGTCTAATTTTTTGATGAACCACCACATCATTTTCCAAAGGAGCTGTACCATTTTACATTACCTTAAATTTTCTATCATAAAATGCAAGTCTAAAACTACAGAGCAACATGGATCTAGATCTCTTGGTAAGAAAGTATATTTTATGGAAACATATGTAAATTTTTTTTAATTTATGAGACTTCAGGCTGATTTGTAGAACTGACAACTTTCCTATTGTTCCAATTTAATTGACCCAGAATTTCTCATTAAAAACTAGCTAAACACATGGATAGTTCCAATCTATAGTTTGTCAATTCAAAAACTATCCATGCATAAAACTTAATTACTTTAAATATGGAAAGTTAATTTTCTTCTATAAAATATACCCTATGTTAAGTATATTTTGCTCAAACTTCCAAAAGATTGTGCTTTGAGATGAAATTAAGCATGAAAAATTTCTGGCTGACAGCCCTTTTTTAATCTTAATGTATTCAGGGAAGGAGTGAAAAGAAGGTTATAACTGAAATTAACTATAGTTGTGATAAATGAGAAAAACAAAAGCAAAAAAATAAAGTTGATATCAATAAAACAAAGTAGCTATCTAACCCAAGTCAAACAAAGCCAGGATTAAATGTCTAATAGCAAAATTAACTCAACCTCATGAGAATTTTGATTGGGAAATGGCTTTACAAAAAAAGAGTTGATTGTGGAGCTATGTAATTGGCCAATGTTTGCGCTTTCTTAAAATTACAAGCAATCAGCAATTTCAGGTCATCAAAATTTTAGGTCTTGAATATAGAAAACATAAAGCGCATAAATATTCACTGTTTTCAAAGTCCTTGAACTCAAAGATAAAGCTAATACATGAAAAATTAAAAGACAGTCATTCCTAATTAAGGGCCAAGGCTCAGCTTTTTATAGAAATTGTCATAAGCAGCATTTTAATCAACTATAACCATCCTTGTCATATAAAATCACTTAAAAGCTTTCTAAAGTACAATTAACCAAAGCACCACAGTTAACCAATCACTTAAGATTGTATTTAATATGCTGTGTATCAGAGTGTGCAGCACACATTCTTATCTTACTGCTTAATAATATGTTTTATTTTTACAGCAATAAATCAGAATGTGGAAGAATGTAGTTACCATAGTCATGGAATTCAGAAAGGCTGCATTAGAGAGAGTCTCATCTAACTTTTAAAGAGATTTAGGATTATGTGATGGCTCTTAAGAAGTTGATTTGGGCTGTTTATTTTGCTTTTTTTTTTTTTTCATTATAAATTCTCTTGTACCAAGCACAGGCAAGAGATTTCAAGTCATTGGTCGTTCTGTTTTATTTAAGGTTAGGCTCTATCCCTTCAAACTACAACTGCAACTCTCAAATGCTTGAAGGCTTCACTTCCCTATCTGGTGGCCCCTATCTCTGGGGAGGTCTGCTCTTCCTTCAGGCAGGCTCCATCTGATGCCCGCTTTGTTCCGTAACAAAGACAACTTCTGCCCAGTCAATCCCCATAGATGACCAACAAGCACGTCAAACTTATGCCAAAAAAATAAAATTTCTGAATTCCACCCCCCGCAAAAAAATTGCTTCTCACATATTCTTCCTCCATCTTGGTAAATGACAATTTGCTGAGAGCAACAGTCCTGGAGCCCACATGACTCTCTTCTTCCTCTCACAGCTCACACCCAATCTGACAGCTGGTTTCACTGATTCTACTTTCAAAATATCTCTATAATCTGACCATTTCTTACCACCACCACTGCCACTGCCCTGGTCTGAGCCACTGTCCCCTCTTGCCTGCATTACACAAACAATCTATGATGTGCCACCTCTGCTTCCTTCCTTGATCTTGTTTTCATCATTCTCCAAACAGCAGCCAGAGTGAGCCTTCTAATGGCCAACCAGTCAGTCAACACATACATAATGTTTATTGGGTATCAGGCACTGTACAACATGCTTTACTTACATTAAGTCATTTCATCATCACAACTCTGTGAAGAAGGAACTATGATCATCCCTATTTACAAAGAAGACGATAGAGATCCAGAAAGGTTAAGTATTGTGCCTGGGGTCACACAGCTGGTAAGTGGCAAAGCTGGGATTCAAAACCAGGCAGTCTGCGCATTAGTACCTTTATTGTCTCCAGGGGACTCTCATATTATTCAGAGTAAAAACAAAGTCTACAAGGTCCTATACAATCTGGCCCTCTCTCAACAGGCCTCCTATTAATTTCCTCTCTCACTCCTCTCTGGTCTCACTACCCCCTTGCTCTTTCTCAAACACACCAGCAGGCTCCCGGCTCAGCATATGGACACTCGCTGTTTCCCCAGCTTTGAACACACTTCCTCCAGATACCCACGTGGTCTGCTCACATGTCAGATGATTAGTAGAGACTCACCTAACAGCCCTATTTAAAATCATGCTCCTCCTTGGAGCTTCCCTGGTGGTGCAGTGGTTAAGAATCCACCTGCCAATGCAGGGGACTCGGGTTCAAGCCCTGGTCAGGGAAGATCCCACACGCCTCTGAGCAACTAAACCCGTGTGTCACAAATACTGAGCCTGTGCTCTAGAGCCTGGGAGACAAAACAACTGAGCCTGTGCACCACAACTACTGAAGCCCATGCGCCTAGAGCCAGTGCTCCACAACAAGACAAAACACCGCAATGAGAAGCCTGAACACTGCATTGAAGAGTAGCCCCTGCTCGCTGCAATTAGAGAAAGCCCACGCCCAGCAGCAAAGACCCAACACAGCCAAAAATAAATTAATTAATTAATTTTTTAAAAAAGATTTAAAATAAAATAAAATCATGGTCCTCTCCTCCCTTCACTCCCTATCCCCCCTTGCCTGCTTTATTTTTATCCCAACACTTAGCATCACCTGACAAGATATACATTTTAAGTTGTATATTTCTGCCTCACCCCACTGCAATGTAAGTTACATGAAGGTAAGGAGTTTTGTCTGTTTTGTTCACTTGTTCTCTCCAGCACCTAGAATAGTGTTTGGCACTTGAGGTCTCGAGAGAGAGTGAGAGGCAGGGGAGGGAGGGAGGGAGAGAGAGAGAGAGAGGAAGAAGGAAGGAAGGAAGGAAAGAGAGAGAGAGGGAGAGAGAGAAAGAGAGAAAGAGAGAGAGAGAGAGAAAGAAAGAAAGAAAGAGAGAGAGAGAAAGAAAGAAAAAGAAAGAAAGAAAGAAAGAAAGAAAGAAAGAAAGAAAGAAAGAAAGAAAGAAAGAAAGAAAGAAAGAAAGAAAGAAAGAAAAGGAAGGAAGGAAAGAAAGAAAGAAAGAAAAGGAAGGAAGGAAAGAGAGGGAGGGAGGGAGGGAGGAAGAGAGAGAGAAAGGAGGGAGAAGTCAGGGAGAAAGAGAGCTTGAGCTGTATGTTGTAATTGATCAATACTTTTTCCAATGAGTCTATGAATAAACACTAATGAGAAGCTAAGAGAATTCCATTACTACCTCCTGATCTGACTCCCAAGAGTGGACCCCACTCACTTAATCTGTAATCCCAAGATAAGAGTCTTGGGTTTAGCTAAGGCAAAGAACTGGAGCTCACTCTAGGAAGTCACATGGAGGAGAGAGAAGTCCTCTCCTTCTTACTAATCAGAAGCGAGCATTTTTCCATTGTGAATACATTCATCGGCCTCCCTCAATTTTCAGAATGCTTTATTTCATCTTGACTGAATCCTATCCAGAATTCACTGAGTGCAGAGGATGCAGGACTACCATCTTGGTCTAGTTCTCTAGAAGTGAGAATTGGGGTAAAGAGTTTTCTAAGGTAGTAAACCCTAAAAAAAGAAGAAATAACCCAATGTTTAGGGCTAGAGCGAGAATGTCATGCTGGGAGCAGGCATAAGCTAACATTAGTATCAGGAATCATATTTACAAGTTATGCAGAATATCCAGAAACATTGTTTAAAATGAATGCCTTATGGACAAGGTTATTCACACAATTCTGAAGAGCAGGTACAAAACAGCAAATTGTCCCTCGTAAAGAGCCCTAGTTGCACCAGGTTTAGGATTAGAATTCCAGAGGACTGCAGGTCTGTCTTTCATATAACTCGTAAGTGCTCTGAGATTTTCAGAGCTTTACACAAGTGAGGGTTTAAGCCTGAAATTACCTACAGCATTTGAACCTAGCCAAAGGCTAAATACGAACATTAAAACCAGACAAAGATTTTTCTTGGGTGATGTATGCCATAGTCAAGCTTATGGGCATTTTTATCCAGAAAAGCCTAGTCTCACTGGCACTGAAAGATTTCCTAACACAATAACTTTCTTCTTCAATGACTTTAGCCAATTGTAGACGAATACCGTGAGGCATTATTTCAGTCTTATTAGAGTTCTAACCTTGAGGCCTGAACTTACGAAAAATCTGCTTTTAAAGTGCCTGAACCTACACTTACCAGTGCTTTCCTAATTCTCGTAAGTTCCTTAGACTATCAGCATTTCAGTGGTCCTAAAGACCTCACATACTGACTTGAGTAGTAGTCAAATTTAAAGATACAAAACTTCATGTTTGGCCTCCAATCCTTAAAAAAAAAAAAAAAGAGGTTTTTTTAATTGGTCTCAAGTCCATGGGTCTGTAACATTACTGCAGTAAAGACATGATTTTAATTTCTCCATTTTTCAACCCTTATCTAATACTATTTTGCTTAGTAATTAATTGTATCAGAGTTCAAGTTCGTGGCAATATAAGTTTTGTTATTATTAATGCACATTTATTATTAATACGGGAAGCTGTTAGGAAGTTAGGAAGTTAGGAAGTTAGGAAGTTAGGAAGACAGATTTATTGTCAGATACTCCTGGTTTAGATTCTCTGTTTGCCACTTTCTAACTGTGTGATTGTGGTCAAGTAACTTTAACTTCTTGAATTCTCAGATATACCATCTATGAAATGGGCATCACAATAATATTTACCTATTAGAATTTCCACAATTAAATGAAATCATGGGTGTAAAGAGTGTATACACCTAAATTATGATATTGCCTGTAAGTTAATAGGCTCTTCTTCTCCTTCTCCATCACCTCCTCTTCTTCCTTTTCCCCATCATCATCATCTTAATGTTAATAATCAGTGAGAATTATAATTTTTAAAATTATGATGTTCATTTGGAGGACCAGCAATTGATCCAGTTTAAACTGGAAAGACAGATTGAACTTAAACCAGGAAATTTCAAGAATGACAGCAGTGTGGCTCTCCCAGCCTTAGGGCACCTGGCAATATAAGCTGTGACACATCATTACCAC
Organism: Aethalodelphis obliquidens; assembly: GCF_003676395.1. Lineage (NCBI taxonomy): Eukaryota > Metazoa > Chordata > Mammalia > Artiodactyla > Delphinidae > Aethalodelphis > Aethalodelphis obliquidens. The sequence continues at coordinate 66,745,834 of NW_020837951.1, read as the reverse complement.
GTACAGTTGGTCACTTTAGTTTTCACTTCTAATTATGGACTTTCCTACCCTCCTTATCACAACCTTCTCACGTCCTTAGTCATTTAAGGAGTTTTAGATAATGGAGGCCAGACACTCTTCCTTGGTCCCTTAAGTTCTTCTACTTCTTCCTTCTCTACTTCCTCCTTTTCTCAGCTTCTCCTTCCTCTGTCAGCTCCTTCACATCAGCTAGCAGAGGGCTGTCAGGGGAACAAGTCCAGCCTCTGTTTGAGTCTACAGTAGGAGGTCATCTAGAGCCAGGCAGGCTAGAGATGCAGGGACTTGTGGACAGCTCTGGGGGTCATCTGGCTTGGGGAGGCTTAAAGAGAGGGCAAGTGAAGAATAGTATTTGCCTTAGGTGTCCTTAAAGAAGGGATTAATCTAGGTTAAACAGAAGTAAGCAAAATGCAAATCTCCCCATTAATTTACATTTTCTACTCCTTCAAAACTTAACATGGGCACATACTTAGTTTCACCCTCTTTATCCTCTTTATGCTATCTGACAACATAAAGGTATTGCTATGTCCTTATATAAGACTGCTGCCCTAAAGAATGTGATTCAATTTTCAACATTAAAAAGCATCACAGTTGAAAATAAGCTTACTAACATTTTGTTTTGTTAAAAAAATTACTTCAACAGATGTACACCAAAAGAATGATTCCTATCATAAAAAAGCAAAAATAGTTTAATACATATTAAGCTACCAATTTATAACCTGTATCATATAATAAAGACTTTTCAATAATCTCAACCTTGTACTTATGCTATAAGCACATCTAGAGAGTTTATCTAGAGTGTACCCGTGACAAAGCATACCCTTGTATTTTCACAGATATATAGTTTTTCTCCATTGTATGAAAACAATTGGTTAAAATAATACAGATAGCACTTATACATGCTTGCATCATAATGTTTAAAAAAGTGAACTCTTAAAATTACATCAAAAATGCAAATAAACAAAAATTGGGGATTCTACTTCAGCTCTTCAGTTTGGGAGAGGTAAGAACATGATGAGAAAGTCATTTTCTCATTTTTAAGGTTCTATTTCCTGATTTTAAATTCTTCGAGAATATGAGCTTTACCAAATGACAAAAGCACTGGATCTATGAAAATATACAAAAACGTGTCATTCAGATAGATGGATTTTAAAAAGTTTTGCTCTGATCCACCTGCATACAATTTTCATGAAGCCTTATTAAATGTTTACTAGGACTCCTGAGTATTCTGTGTGCAAGGTCAGTTGTGGGATGGTGAACTATTCTTAAAGATTGGGAATGTTTTATAAAGTGAGAGTAATACAAGACAGAAAAACAATGGGAAAGAATTATTTGTGTTACAAGCTTAAAAGAATTCTTTTTCACAATAAAGCATAACTAAATGTGGAAAAAATAGTAATAAATAGATCAGGGGGCATACATCTATAAGGTCTAGATTGGCTGGCATCTCGGTTGTCTTCAGAATTAAAACAGCAGTTTTCCACTCTGAGACCACATTAACTCTCTGCCTACTAATTCTGATAGACTAGACTTCCCAAAGTCCTCCACAACTCAAAGTTGCAAGCTGAAGAAATATTAACAACCTGCACAACGTTCCCTTTTTTCCAGAAGAATGACAAGTTCAAGATACCAAGTGGTCTTTGTGTTGAAGACACAACTAGAAATATTTTTAGTTTTTAATTTTTTAGTTTTAATATCATATCACCAGATAAATCATTAACATAAAAATACTGACTCACAAATATATAAATATATTAATAAATATTTTTAAATTCCAGTTAAAATATTTTAGGGCTGACATTGCAATAGTTTTTTTAAACTCAAAATACAAACTGTACTAATCTACATGGGCATTGCCATGTCCAAAGGGAAAGATAACAGGGTGCTTCTAGAGTGGATATGGATGGTACACAACTTGGGACCAGAAGATCTACATTCAGGTCCAATCCTACCATTGGGGCAAATTAATGTTTCTGGGCCTCGGTATCCAAATTGTAAAAAGGATAATATAAAGCGTAACACACAGAATGGTTATCCCTATAAAATGATCACTTGACTTGATTACAAAAGTGCTTTGTAAGCTGCTCTTTCAAAGTAGCGTTCCGGCATTCAGGGTTATGTGATTTGCCCCAGATCACACAGCCAGTTACTTGTAGAAATCCGGTTTCCTGGCTCTTGTCTGCACCCTTTTTACTACAGTGTACCTTTGTCCCTTGTATTATATACCTATTCTCAGGAAAAAGGATTAATCATAATTCATAGTGCATAATGGCATCTTAAAATTTTGTTTCAGAGGCATTTTGTATGTATCCTTCTAGCTTGCCCTTTTTACTTCTGCATCATGCCTCCCCTTCTGTCTTAAAAAAACAACAAAAACAAACAAACAAAAACAACACTGCTCCTTTAAGCCTCTCACCATCCGAATACTTTACCCTTCACCCCATATCTCTTTGATGTTTCTACCAACATATGGTCACTACTCCCACTCTACTCAGGGCTTTAACTTCCGGTTTATTCTTCTCACCTGTGCTCAACTCAGTCAGAAATCATAGAACTAGAACATCCTGAACGTGAACCATCCATCACTCTGGTTTCTCATCACTTGACTACCAATCATCTTTTCCTCCATTCTATCTCTGCCATGCCCTCCTGTGGTCATTCTTTGACTCTTGCTGTCATCAGTAAACAATCTACTCTAACCATTTCCCCTCTGTCCAGCTCATCTGGTCTAGTACTTCCACTACAAAATTCTTCAATTTCATTGTGACTTTCACTCCATCCACTTCCTCACTATCCATCAGTCCTCTCCTGTTTTCAATTATTCTTATGGGCCAGCTAGGATTCTAAGACCCTTTGATAAAATCATCCCTTCAGGAACACATCCAACCCTTGTGTGCCTATACTGTTTGTCTGAAAAAAACTAAATCTGGATACTCTCTATCATGGTGTTCCTCAGATGTGTACCAAGATTCACTTAAGATATTATGCAAACAAGTTGAAAGGCTATTATATTGGAACTTTGAAGTACCAGGAAATGATAGAAATGAAATTCCAATGTTAACCAGCATGCACATCTTCAAATACAGGAGTAGGGAATTCTCTGGTGGTCCAATGGTTAGGATTTAGTGCTTTCACTTCAGGGGCTCAGGTTCGATCCCTGGTTGGGGAACTAAGACCCCGCAAGCCGCGTGCAGTGTGGCCAAAAAAACAAACAAATACAAGAGTATAAATGATTCCAGAACATTTAAAAACTCCTCCTCTCTGAGGATGGTAGTAAAAGACTCAAGACGGATTTTCAGAAGAGGAGGATTTGTTTGGAGGGAACTGCCAGAATGCTGAGCCTAGTACCCATCACAAAGGAAGGGGTATCTAGGGATATCCACCCCCTCAAGTCAACACTAGTGAGGGCTGCTTCTTTGGGACCACTCAGAACGCAATAATCCACACCTATGGATGGAAGCTCAGCGGCCAAAGTTCTCATCCCTGTCTTGGAAAGATTGAGGACAAAAGACGTGAGCTGATAAACTGCTTCGATGTGGGAGCCACAGAAAGGTGGCTGAATGGAATCCACTACCCTGCAATTTATCAGAGCAAAGGAAGCATTGTTGTTCCTTGAGGTCCAAGATGAGCCACAAAGGAAAGTGCCAGACTTGAAGCCTTTTTGGCTTGTGGGTATGAGGACCAACTGGGAAGGTAATGGGACTCCCAAAGAGAATATGTGTGGACTGGACTTCTGGAAAACTAGAAGCTGAGAGAGGAGAAGCTGGCCAGAGGAATGGAATATGCCTACATCACAGGAGTTGCCACTGGAGGGGCTTAGAATGGGAAATCTAGGAAAACCCACAGAAGTACTCAGAAAATGATACAGATTTAAACATATGCCAAGCCCAAAAATGATCTATCCATTTTAGACAACTGCATCTGTCAAGCAGAGCAGAAATCCTCGGTACATTCTTTTCTCTCTTTCGTTGAGCACCAGCCCTGGATGAGCCAGAAAGTCAAGGTCAACACAACTCTGGTTGTGAGGACAAAGGAGGCGTGGGGAGAAAAGAAATCTTCCCTTTGGATGAAGATTGAAGGCTGAAATACTGATGAATAAGTAGAACTGAACATTCTCATTTCTGAATCTAGCGTGTTTTTCAACCTACTACACCTGTAGGACCTTCTGTTCCCTAGGAAACATAGGGATTATCCAGGGTTTTCAATCTGTGCCAGAGAAAAGACTTTTCCTACTGCATAACTATAAAAGGGATAATGGGAGAGAAAAGTGAAAAACAGAAAGAATTAAAAATTGTATTCTTATTCTATGTCATGAGTCATGCTTTTAAATATATTGATTATACTGGTTTCATGTTAATTCCGTTTTCACAAAGCCCTGAATGAGCTCAGCCTAGCCCAGCAATGCTACTATTTTTATTTCTCTAGTAGGCTTGCTTTCCCATTATTCTCCTATTTGACTGTTTTATAGCTTCATTCTTGGTTCAAACCTCCTACCTTTCTCCCTTCCTACTGCCTCACCTTTAGATGATGAGTATATCCCATACTTCAGTGAGATGCCAGAAACTCCAAAATGGTGATGCCCAAACTTCTCATCCACAAAATTGCCTAAATCAGCCTCATTTTCTCCCGTTACATCCCCAAGACACTCCTCTGTAGAAGGCTAATTCCTCTCCGTCTCTTTTCTCCTCCTGGGTTTACCCTCTACTCCCCTCAGAAGACTCTCCCTCCTACTCACTCTATCAGCATACACGTTTTAAGGCTTTTTTAAAGAGCAGTTTTGGGTTTACAATAAAATTGAGAGGAAGGTGTAGAGATTTCCTATATACCCACTGCCCCTACTCACATATAGCCTCTCCCGTTATTGACATGACTCACCAGAATGGTACATTTTTACCAAGGATGAACCTACACTGAAACATCATGATCACCCAAAGTCCATCGTTCACCTTAGGGTTCTCTCTTGGTGTTGTACATTCTATGGGTTCGGCCTAATGTATAATGACATATATCCATCATTACAATATCGTATGGAACAATTTCACTACCCTAAAAATCCTCTGTGCTCTGCCCACTCATCTCACCCGCTCTACCCCACAACCACTGAAATTTACTGTCTCCATAGTTTTGCCTTTTCTAGAATGTCATATAGTTGGAGTAATACAGTATGTAGCCTCTTCAGATAGGTTTCTTTCACCTAGCAATATGCACTTAAGGTCCCTCCAAGTCTTTCCATGGCTTGATAGCTCATTTCTTTTTATTGCTGAATAATATTCCATTGTCTGGATGTACCACAGTTTATCTATCCATTTACCGCCTTAAAGTCAATACACATTTAAAAATCTTCCTTGGGTTCCACACTCATTCTCAGCTATTTTTCCACTTCTTGGCTTTTCTTCACGAGTCATCTTTTCATGTAAGTAGCATTTGATTGATAGCTACACTTCTCCACCTCCCATTCACTCCTCAGCCACTCCACTGTGGCTTCTGACCACCATTGCCATCCTTGAAACTGCTCGACAAGGTCACTGGTGACTTCACACTGTTAAACCCAAGGGGCTTTATTTTCGGCCACAGGACTCATTATTTCCATATCACCGTTCCCTATCTTACTCTTGACCTCTATGATGTCACTCTCTTCTAGTTTTCCTCACTCCCTGGCTGCTGCTTCTCCATCTCCTTTGCAACCTCCTCCTCTTCCTCTTGGCCTATTAATGTAGGAGAGTTCAGGACCTGCCTCTGAGGCTTCCTACCTCTGTTCTCTGCCCTCTCTTTCTCTCCATGGCTTTAAACGCAATCTGTGTATTGACAAATACCATATTTATATTTCCAGCCCAAATTTCTCCTTGGAAATTCAGAGTTTTATATCCAACTTCTCACTTTATACCTCCATTTGGATATTTCAGAGGCATGTGAAATTCCGCTTGTCCAAAATAGACCACTAAATCTCCACCCTCCTCCACCTTTCAGACTGTTTCTCTTTCATACTTTCCCTCTTAGTAATGTCAAGACATTTAAATATACCAGGAACCTAGGAGTCATTCTGTGTTCCTCCCTTTTCCTCATCTCCCACAGCCAATCTATCAACTGGTAATTCCAAGCAAATCTGGGCTACTCACCTCCATTGCTGCCACCAGCAAATGGTGCACCTGGACTAGCGCAAAAGCCTCTTCTTTACTCAGTTTTCTTCCTATCCTCCACCAAACCACATTCCCCAGGTCATCAAAAGTGATGTTCCAACAATGTATATATTATTCCCAGCACCTCTCCACACACATAAAGGTTCTCAATTCACTCAACAAAATTCTGTCCCCACCAAGGCATTAACTCCAAATCTTTGCTCACGTGATGCAGCCATACTGGCCAACGTTAGTTGCCTGTACACGCCACTAAGAGGCCTTGAAATGTTCTGTGCCCTCTGACGGGAACACACTTCAACGCACACATATCTAAACACAGGCTGCTTGTGATTCTTTTTCAAGACTCAGCCTGATGCTCAGCTCCTTAGAGAGGCCTTTCCTGATCACCCCATCAGGCACTATTTTTTCTCAGTGTCCTCACCACCGCTGTCAGTGTACTCACAACCACTTGTAACCATGCATGCATTTGACAACTTATCTTTTTCTACATACTTTAGGCTCCTTAGAGCTATGAGCCATGTCAGTGTTGTTAACCTGTGTCCACCTAACAAGGGGGACCATACCTGGCCTACAGGAGGATCTCTATGATACGTGCAGAGTAATGTATTCACCCAGTAACGCATCAACACGGCCATGACTGAAATTTCATAAAACATTTCAGTTACTCCCTATGTTGAGCAATGATTTTATTAGGGTTCAGCTATCCACACAAAGAAAGGGAACAAAAAAAAAGCCAAACCACAGGAACAGACCTTTGTTTTGAAGGATCTGAGGAAGTCACAATTATTAAAGCCAAGTTGTGTTGGGAAATGAAACAGGAACCTAAGAAAAGAAAACTTAATACCCTTGTTCTTGAATCGGATATTCAACCTGAAGTGATCTTTAAATTGTGCAATTTTTTCAACTTTTTTTTTTGCAGTACGCGGGCCTCTCACTGTTGTGGCCTCTCTCGTTGCAGAGCACAGGCTCCGGATGTGCAGGCTCAGCGGCCATGGCTCACGGGCCCAGCTGCTCCGCGGCATGTGGGATCTTCCCGGACCGGGGCACGAACCTGTGTCCCCTGCATTGGCAGGCGGACTCTCAAACACTGTGCCACCAAGGAAGCCCCTAAACTGTGCAATTTTTTAAGTTGTTCTTTAGTTAGGTCAATTTGTTTGTATAGACACAACACTATTTCCTTTGGAGTTCAGATGGATTGGATGACAGTTGGGGGTACATAGGATTCCATTAATAGTTTATCAATAAATATTTAGCCAGCATCTTTTATATGCACAGGCTGCCCTCAGCAGGAACCTCCCTGTATTGCTCAGCCCTCAGCTTGGAAATACCCCAAAGGCTGGGTCAGCTCTAAGGAGCTGTGGTCACGTGGACCTTTCAGAGCAGGCTCGGGGCCAACATTGTTACTCTTTTTCCCTAATTCATTTTCTGATGTTGGCTACGGTTTTACCTCTTCTTCCTTTAGAAATCAAACTGTATTCCTTCTTGGATAAATCAATGCATTCAGCTAGGGTATATGCCAAAAGTAAATGATTTTGGTGTGTTGTAAAATAATGTAGTTGACTTTTATAAAGCTTTTATGTTGAAACTGACTTCTTCAAACTATACATGTTAAACTTGTTTTATGACACAGTAATCAAACTGCAGTTTCAGAAGGGAGGGGCGGGGGGGAATGAGGCCTCAGAATTCTGAGCGGCTCCCGCATGGGTTAAACTGCCATGGCTTTTCTTGCTTCAAATAAAGCTTTTGGACATTGACTGTAACCTCAGATTAGGTGCTTGATTTTTAAAAATGCATATAAGTGTTACCATACATACTTCTAGGAGTCTTAATAACTTTAATAGCAGCTATTGCAATATTTGCATTAGAATAAGTAAGAAATGATACAAATGTCAATTACCATTATAGAAAGAAATTTGTATTAAGGCTCAGAGAAAATAGTTCATTTTTCCCTCACAAAACTTTTATAAAGGAAAGAAGGAAGGAAGGAAGGAAGGAAGGAAAGAAGGGAGGGAGGGAGGGAGGGAGACATGGAGGGATGGAAGAAGGGAGGAAAGGGGGGAGAGGGAGGGGAGAGGAGGGAGGGAATTGAGGAATGTACATTCATTTTAAATAAATTTGTTCTGCCTGGCTGAATAGCATCCCTCACTGAAGATGGAAAACACAAAGTGGAGAAATGGATAAATTTGCCAAATAAAAATATGGCCAAAGTGAGAGGCACAAGAGAGCTTACAGAAGAAGGAAGCTATTGCCACACTTGCATGTGTCCTGTGTAAACACAGCAGACCCACAAAGAACCTGAGGGATCTCTGAGATTCATGCAATGTAAGCTGCAGAGTGGGGACTTCCTGAGCTCGCCTCCCGGCACCACTCCAGGGATGAACGCCAGAGCACCCAGCTCACCAGGGTCAAGTGCAGTGCAGGAGACAGAAAGCCAACAGCTCCCCTCCCCCACCCTTACAACTGCAGAGCCCTCTCCACCTGAGAGCAGACTACATTCTCTTTGTTTCTCTGTTCAAGTCACATCTACTTTTTTGCACGCATCTCCATCCCAATCATTGCATCCTTTGGCAGCACGAGGACATCCTGAATGGTGCTTCCTGCATTGTGTTTATAGTTCTGTAAAAGGAAGTAATCCCAGAAGCTCCAAATGACATTTGTTAAGCCAAAAGAAAGCCCGAATCACCTGCCATTAGAGTCAATGTGCCGTGGATCAGTGGAGGCACCTCGGACCTGCACCAGAGCCAAGGGACTTGGATTTTCAATCTCTTGTCCCCAGTGCTCCAAGCATAAGGAATTCTGAAATGCTTCAAGAAATGAGAAATGATCCTAAAAACTTACACCATGCACTGAAAAATACAGAAATCTGCTTCCTCCTGTACCTCACCCTCTTTAATACAAGAAATTCCAAATTTTATGAGCCAGGCATACTGGCAATCTTTTGTGCAAATCCAGGTCTTAGAGAATTAACCTAAATTAGGGCCAGAGGACTCTGATGTAGAATTCTCAGTCCTCAAGTATATCTTGAAGTTATATCTAAGACTACCTTATTCATCAAAGGATGACACCCAGGCCCCAGAAGCTAGGTGACTTCCTTGTGGTCACTCACTTAGTGGGAACCAGACCCATTGTTTTTAATTCCTTGCCAGGGTTCCTTCAAGTATATCACATGTGGTCTGTTATCCCAGTACAGTCCCATGGGTATCAAAATTGCATGTATGTTTTTACAATGTAGCGGCATGGTTTAGTGAAATCATGGGTAAAAGTATTCCTATTTTCACTCTGGAAAGAGAGCATTCTGATTCTTCAGAACTGCACTCTTCTGGATATGCATGATGGTCCTGTCCAAAGGCCTTCACCAATCCCTCAATTGCAAATACCGCTGTGGCATCTAATATTCTCTGCAAATGTGTAAGATACAAATGAAAAAAACATGTGACCCCTTTAGATCCTAATGGTTCTATAAATATATGCAGATTGATTTATAGAGCAGTGCTTCACAAGAGTACATGTGACCAAGTGGAAGGCAGCAAAATCAGTGGAGTTGTAGATGCTCAACAGGCCGGGTGCCTGCCGGGACTGAATCACTCATCTTCATACCAGCCCTCTCCACACAGTGCACACAATGCAGGTTATGAATTGCTGTATATCAAAGACTTTGGGGGTTACTTTGAAGAGTTGACAGTAGGTATATTCAATCCATAAATTCCAAGGAGTCCTGGCATTTGGAAGAACGGAAAACACGTGGAGACAGGCATGAGGTGCCTGTTCTGTGCCTCTTAAGATGACATGAACTTCGGTGCACTTCGCTGATGAAGTTAACCATGACTGTGATGAGAATTCTGTTAATCTACCCAAAGGGAAATGATCTCCATCCACATCACCTTTATTATGTCACTTCCTGAACAAGAAACAAACATTGAACTGAACAGCACACAAAATATCCTTAATGCTGCCCCTAAGCCGCAAACGGATAACAGATACAATCTTTACTAGTAAGGAAAAAGATCACTCTGTCTTTGGAAAAGAGAAGGGATATTATATAAGCCAGAGGATGGTTTTGTATGTCCGTCCCTGTTAGAGTGAAGTGGGGGATAACACTATTCACCACCTTTCTCAGCCTTCAGTAGGCACTGAAAATTGTCAGCCTAATAGCTATCAACCCTCCAAAGAGATGTGGACCTTCCACAAATGTCCTGATAAAAAAATACAGGTGGTCTAAGAATTTTTTTCTTCCTGTTTGAGCAATGCTGACTCTCAGATACCTGCTGATGACCCATCTTTGGCAATAGCAGTGTTAAAGGCACATTACTTATAAGGAAGAAAATAATGTTCTCTACTTTAAGAATGAAAACAAAACACACTATAGCTGAGTTCCTACACACAGGTCACAAAGAATCCTAGCAAACTGTGTGAGTTTTGAAGAATGGGCCAAGACCTTCAGGACTTAACTCCTCAAATATAAATCCAGGAACCTGTACAAAATGTGGACAAATGACCTAACACTGGAACATGCTTCAGGCTTGGGTTGTTCTACTGTGACTCACATTGGAGGGTCACACTTATTTGATTCCTGTTTTTGCCCCTCCAGCAATGTGATTCTGACATGAAGTCACACTTTGCATAACAGTAGTGAGAAATAGAAAAACCACCAGCTGCCGCTGAAAGAAATGAAAAATACTCAGAGAGGCCTTCCGTCAGTCCCATTTTTTGCCTTTGCAACTATCATTTCCATGAAAAATGAGAAAAAATGACACATTCAGTCCAAAAGTGGGATCCCCAAGGCCCATGGTTTTGGGACCACCCGGAAAACACAAGCTTGGCCACATGAAGGGCAATGTTCTTGTTCACACAGTTGCCAGAACAGCAAAGAGGCTTAGGAAGTTTCTGGCACTGTCAATGGCTTGGAACTGTTAAGCTTGTTCTATATTAAAACAGAACTCAGAGTCCTTTTTCTCAAATGTGGATTAAGTTGAGGATCGCGTTCTAGCAAGGGACACACAGGAAGTGAGGCTGATAAATTTCATCACTGAGCACCCTTCCCCAGATCTCTCCAGCGCTGATGTCCAACCTCCCCAAATCGAGTCATCCTGGAACACATAGTACATCAAATAATTCACTGGCTGCGCTCTGAGGAATGGGCACATGCTTACGACATTTACCTCCTTCCTTTGAGGAAATACGCTGATACAGGGAAAGTTCTCAATAGAAATTTTTCACTTGCGCTCTGCTAGGTGTATGGATAAGGGCAGAATGTCATTGACAAATGCCATTTCACTTGGACCTGCCACTAGCTTTATCATCAACGCCCGCTGAGGATATGAGCATTCCTTGCATGTTTCTCATGGTCTAATAATTTACAAAGTATTTTTCATATTTGAGAATCTGTAAAAATAATATAACTACTTCCTCATCTTTTAACGGAATCCTGAACTACAGTTCACTTAACTATTTATTTCTTCACAACAGAGATCATTTTGGTTAAGGCAGGAATCCTTGTCATTCCAAATATCTGGACAGAATAAGAAACACACACACGCACAGGTGTGCACACGTGTGCACGCACGCGCACACACACACACACACACACACACACACACACACACACACACACAC